>NC_136904.1:5729156-5794156 GCF_949606895.1 Notothenia rossii | reverse complement strand
TTAGTAACTTTTGAAGTACTGTTACTAGACTACAAAGCATTAGCCAAAAGCTCCTGCAGCAGAAACCTATCTGTTAGTGCTATAGCCAAATTTAAGGAAGAGATTCCACCAATACTTAACTCGATAGCATGTCTGCATGTAGGGGAGGAAACTTATACAAAATGTACACCACCCCAAATTGATCATGTTGTTGATAGTGCTACAGATGCGCTGCGAATAAAATTAGACTCTGTTGCTCCTTTGAAAAAGAAGAAAATAAAACAACATAGATTAGCTCAATGGCATAATGCCGAAACCCGCAAAATAAAGCAAAAGTCGAGACAACTTGAAAGGATATGGCGTTCCACTAAACTTGAAGAATCTCGTTTAATTTGGCATATTACTCTCAATGAATATAAGAAAGCACTGCGTAAAGCGAGAGCAGCCTACTACTCTTCATTAATAGATGAAAATAAGAATAATGCAAGATTTCTTTTCAGCACTGTAGCCAGGCTGACAGAGAGCCACAGCTCGACTGAGCCTTCTATTCCCATAGCACTCAGTAGGAATGATTTTATGTGCTTTTTTAACGATAAAATTGTTACTCTTAGAAACAAAATCAATGACCTCTTGCCTTTGACCAGTATAGTGTTATCAACAGCTCCCGGAAACGTAAGTTCTAATATTACACTAGATAGTAAACTAGAATGCTTTTCAGCCATAAACCTTGAACAATTAAATTCAATGATTCTCTCTTCTAAACCATCAACGTGTATCTTAGACCCGATTCCAACTAAGCTGTTAAAAGAAGTTTTTCCATTAATTAGCACTTCTTTATTAAATATTATGAATATGTCTTTATTATCAGGCTATGTTCCAAAATCATTCAAAGTAGCAGTGATAAAACCGCTTCTTAAAAAGCACAACCTCGATCCAGAGGTTTTAGCCAACTATAGACCTATTTCTAATCTTCCGTTCCTCTCAAAAATTCTTGAGAAAGCAGTCGCAAAACAGCTGTGTGATTACTTAAAAAACTATGATTTATTTGAAGATTTTCAGTCTGGCTTTAGAACACAACATAGCACAGAGACAGCTCTGGTTAAAGTCACAAATGACATTCTAATAGCCTCTGACAAGGGACTTGTCTCTATTCTTGTCTTGCTCGATCTTAGTGCTGCATTTGATACTATCGACCATGATATCCTATTGCAAAGACTAGAGCACTTAGTTGGCATACAGGGAACTGCTTTAGGCTGGTTTAGGTCTTATCTATCTGAACGCTCTCAGTTTGTACGTGTCAACGATGAATCTTCCATGCAAACCAAAGTTAGCCATGGAGTGCCACAGGGCTCAGTGCTTGGACCTATTTTGTTCACCCTATATATGCTTCCGTTAGGCAATATTATCAGGAATCATTCTGTAAACTTTCATTGTTATGCGGATGATACTCAACTATATTTATCAATCAAGCCTGATGAAAATAATCATCTAAATAAAATTCAAGACTGCCTCGAGGACTTAAAAACGTGGATGACCTTAAATTTTTTGATGTTAAACACGACCAAAACTGAAGTTATTGTACTTGGCCCGAAGAATCTACGAAACAAATTATCTAAAGATATATTAACTATGGATGGCATTAATTTGGCCTCCAGTGAGAATGTAAGGAATCTTGGTGTTATATTTGATCAGGATTTATCCTTTAACACCCACATTAAATCCATTTCAAGGACCGCCTACTTCCATCTACGTAACATTGCAAAAATCAGGCATATCTTGCCTCAAAACGATGCAGAGAAACTAGTCCATGCATTTGTTACTTCAAGGCTGGATTATTGTAACTCCTTATTATCAGGGTGTACCAAGAAGTCAGTCAAGTCGCTTCAGCTGATTCAAAATGCTGCAGCTCGTTTACTAACCAGAGTTAGGAAAAGGGACCACATTACTCCTGTTCTGGCTGCCTTACACTGGCTCCCTATAGAACACAGGATAGAATTTAAAATTCTTCTTCTCGCCTACAAAGCCCTTAATGGGCAGGCGCCATCTTACCTTAAAGAAATCATTATACCCTATTGTCCTACTAGGGCATTGCGTTCCAAGAATGCAGGGTTGTTGGTTGTTCCTAGAGTCTCTAAAAGTACAATGGGAGCCAGAGCCTTTTCTTATCAAGCTCCACTTTTGTGGAATCAGCTTCCAGTTTGTGTTCGGACGGCAGACACCCTATCCGTTTTTAAGAGTGCGCTTAAGACCTTCCTTTTTGATAAAGCTTATAGTTAGGGCTGATTAGATTCAGCCCCTAGTTTTGCTGATATAGGCTTAGTTTGTCGGGGGACATCTTACTTCTTCCTTCTCTCTGTCTATACCTGTGTACTCTCATGTTCCGATTAACCCAGCTTCCCCAAATTTCTTTCTTTTTGGTGTCTATATACGCCGGGATCCGGAGTCATGGATGATCCTGCGGTCCTGTGTCATGGATTGCGAGTCCTGGATCTTGAGTCGTGGCTGCGGTCCTGGATCATAAGTCCTGGATGGATATCCTCGTGGATTCATCTTCCTATTATACACACATGCATTTCAAAACATTTGGACTACCTATGTTGCAAATGTATTATCTTTTCAATTTACACACGGCATCTATTGCACGTCTGTCCGTCCTGGGAGAGGGATCCCTCCTCTGTTGCTCTCCCTGAGGTTTCTCCCATTTTTCCCTTTAAACTGTGGGGTTTTCTCTGGAAGTTTTTCCTTGTACGATGTGAGGGTCTAAGGACAGAGGGTGTCGTATTGTCATACTGATATTCTGTACAAACTGTGAAGTCCACTGAGACAAATGTAACATTTGTGATATTGGGCTATATAAATAAACATTGATTGATTGATTGATTGATTTAAATGGGGATTGATTAGCCATGATTTTGTCTCGTCATATTTTGCCTGCAGCTTTTGTGTTACCCTCTGGCGTTTGAAGTGGGTAATGTTGTAACAGGTGGTTAATGTTGGTCATGCTGTTATGTTATGTTGTAACGATGTGAAACAGTTTTAATCACTAACTACTTGGCTTGGGATAGACAAAATATCTAGGTTTTGGTTGAAATATTAAAATTAAGACTGTTTAACATGTCAAACATTACATTGCCAGTTTAAATAACCAACATTTTGGTTTGTTAACACACTACAAATATATAAAAAAGCCAAAGCCCCCAGTTCGAGCGTTGGTATTTGACGCCCTTGGAGTGACACCATGCTATCTCGCCAATGGCCAATTAAAGAGGGCCACAGTGAAGTTTAAACATATGTCCTCACGATGAAGACCCTCCTTAGGGTGGATGCGAACTACAATAGAAGAGGTACAGTAAAGACAAACATGCAATCAATCTAATAACATGTTAGCATTAGTCAGCAGAGTTGGGTGTTACTGTAATAATATTACTTTCGTCGGTAACGGAGTAGTGTAACCCGTTACTTTTATAATTCAGTAATCACACTACAGTTACTAACATTGCCCCGACACGCGTTACTTCGTTACTTTTATAAAATGATCCCACTCACTGACAGACAAGAGGGGTTTCCGCCGCAGGTTTGTATCCATGTAGGCCTACGTAATCTGCACGGTTTGCGCGTCCACATCTCCACGTGCAGTGCTGCATAAACATGGCTGAGTCTTTTCCTCTGTAAACTTCCTCAACGGGGCCGCTCGCTCTCTTTTCTTGATTGCCCTCTCACGGGTGAACAGTTCAATGTCCCGCTTCATTGTAGGAATTCTGCCCTGTCTCTACCACTTTAGTTTGACCATCTCTGTTACTAAGTTATGGAAAACTAAATAAATAAGTAATTAGATACCTTACCGTTACTGCCGTCATAAAGAATGATAAGAATAAGAATAATGTGAATTGAACTGGTTTCATTAATTAGTGTCTTTACGTTTCACAGACTGTTAGCTTATTGAGGTAGGCTGGTAGCCTATTTTAGAGCATATCAAAAGAAAGACTTGTGTTATGTCTTCCTTAATGCAATCGTAATTGGGGGTGCAAGTGGAGTCTCGCAGAGGCAAAACTGTGGCGCACTTACACTGTAGGTGCGCCGCAGTCTGCGTGATCTGCCTGTAGGGAGGGGCGGGCCGGCCCTGCGAGTAAATTAACGAGTAAAGTAACGAGTTACTTTATGTAGACAGTAACGAAGTAGTGTAATATATTACCTTTTTTTAGTAACGGCCCCATCTCTGTTAGTCATTCACAACAAACACAGTTATTCAATATAAAGAACTTCTTTTGTAACCAAAGACCTGAGGAAGAGCACTGGGACTGAGTAGCCAAACAGCAGTGGCGGCGCCAGGGTATGGCTGGGGTAGGCTACGGCCATACCAAGAAATGGCTTAGCCCCACCTTAGTCCCACTATGAAAAATGAGGTTAGAGTAGCAAAATAAAGTCCGCCAACTCGCGCGGAGATAATTGCACAGACAGCAGTTAGTAAGATTGATTTCAGTAGCCACTTGTCTGGAAATACCGAAGACCAGAAACGGTTTTGAAAACTTTTGTCACGTAGTGATCGTCTTCTCAATAAAACATATTTGATAATGTCTTCTGGCCAATCAGAATCAAGATAACGGCGTGGTGGTGTTGTTGGAAGTCCCGACGGAGAATACTTTTGCTGTAGTATATCTATATATACATCGATACAACATTACGTGTTGATAGAAATCAACACGTAATGAAATAAGACCCCACGCTTTGATGATTGATAGGTGTGGGGGCTGTCTTTCATTTTGACACCCAGAACAATGGGGGCTATCCACCCTTATCCACAAAGTAAAGTAATTCACACAGCCTCTCCCCTCTCCTCTCTGTGAGGAGCAGCAGGTTCAGCTTTCAGAGCAAAGTAACAACAAACTAAAATGGCATTCATTTTTTTAAATATGTCGTGTAGTAATAGATTTATTTATTTTTCTTCATCTCTAGCCAATTAGCAAAGTGAGGTCTGGTTTAAGTTTTTAAATCTGCTGTCAGGATGAAGTTGAATAACATTTTAAAGCAGCACAAAAATGTAATTTATTTTTCCATGGGGAAATGTCTAATGTTAATATTGTTCAAGTTGGCATATGCGGGCAGAACCACTGTTGTATTATCTTACAAGTCCAGAGAATATTAATTACTGACCCTTGCCATGATTATTTTCCCTTTGACATTTTAAAACATTCTTGAAAATAAATATTACATTTTATTCTTGCCCTTGCCTTCTTTTGAGACTATGGTAATCAAAGAATATTGATTTCCTGCAATGTAGTAACAGTAGTTTCTGCACTTATTAGACACTATATTCATGACTGTGTGCTCTTCCACTCATCCATCCCAAATCTGATTGCCCTGTCTGTGGACAAACGGAAATCTTTACATTGGTTTTAAAATCTCATCCATCTTCAGCATCTGTCTTTTACAATTCAGGCATGATGCTCCTTCCCAGAGAATTGGATGATATTTAGAGAGGAAGAGGGTCTGGTTGTAGCTTCCTGACAGAGCACAGGCTGTTTATAGAAGCTGTTGCTTGGGTCAAACGAGTTCAGAGATGAAAAAAGCACACACATCCTTTACTCAAGTAGAGTACAGATCCTTGTGTTTAAAAATACTGACTAAACTTCTTTACTCAAGTCAAAGTAAAGAGGCTTTGAAATGTACTTCAGTAAAAAGTACCCATAACTAGCAGCTGTTTTAAAGAGTACCTGACCTCCCTTTATATTAATAGAACAATAATGTCATTGTTAGCTAATGAATGTTTCCATGCTGAACAACGGCAACATGACAACGTTTCCATTGGTCCCTCTTCTTTAGAGAAGACCAGGAAATGATGGATACACGGATCGTGTTCAAATCAATAGGCACGCAATGACTCTAAATAATAATGATCACACCACCAAACACACATTCAGACTAAAGGAACCAGCCTGTTTGGAAAATGAGAGAAGTAGAAAGTACAGGTATTTGAGTTCAACATGTAAGAAGTAGAAAGTACAAGTATTTGAGTTCAACATGTAAGAAGTAGAAAGTACAGGTATTTGGGTTCAACATGTAAGAAGTAGAAAGTACAGGTATTTGTGTTCAACATGTAAGAAGTAGAAAGTACAGGTATTTGAGTTCAACATGTAAGAAGTAGAAAGTACAGGTATTTGAGTTCAACATGTAAGAAGTAGAAAGTACAGGTATTTGTGTTCAACATGTAAGAAGTAGAAAGTACAGGTATTTGAGTTCAACATGTAAGAAGTAGAAAGTACAGGTATTTGTGTTCAACATGTAAGAAGTAGAAAGTACAGGTATTTGTGTTCAACATGTGAGAAGTAGAAAGTACAGGTATTTGTGTTCAACATGTAAGAAGTAGAAAGTACAGGTATTTGTGTTCAACATGTGAGAAGTAGAAAGTACAGGTATTTGAGTTCAACATGTGAGAAGTAGAAAGTACAGGTATTTGGGTTCAACATGTAAGAAGTAGAAAGTACAGGTATTTGAGTTCAACATGTGAGAAGTAGAAAGTACAGGTATTTGGGTTCAACATGTGACAAGTAGAAATTAAAGGTATTTGTGTTCAACATGTAAGAAGTAGAAAGTACAGGTATTTGTGTTCAACATGTAAGAAGTAGAAAGTACAGGTATTTGTGTTCAACATGTAAGAAGTAGAAAGTACAGGTATTTGGGTTCAACATGTAAGAAGTAGAAAGTACAGGTATTTGGGTTCAACATGTAAGAAGTAGAAAGTACAGGTATTTGGGTTCAACATGTGAGAAGTAGAAAGTACAGGTATTTGGGTTCAACATGTAAGAAGTAGAAAGTACTGGTATTTGTGTTGATAATATAAGAAGTAAAAGTAAAAATAGTAAGTAGGTACTGAAACCAGAAAAATGTACTTAAGTACAGTAACAAAGTATTTGAACTCCACTTCTTCCCACCTCTGTTTGTCTGTAACCATTCCGGCATGATGCTGCTTCCCAGAGATGTGTTTGAGGTTTAAAGAGGAAGAGGGTCTGTTTGTAGCTTCCTGACAGAGCACAGGCTGTTTATAGAAGCTGTTGCTTGGGTCAAACATGTTGATGTTACAATTACAATATTTTTTACCCACTCGGCCGTCCAGCTGCCCCCATATGAAGAGATCTGGAGGCTGACAGATTTGTTCTAGCTGGTGCAGGAGCGTGTTTTTGGATGTCCACTAACTCAGACGACTCAATCGCAACGTGCCTGCTGTGCTTCATTGCCTCATCTCATATCTCATCCCAACCAGCCCCTCCATTGCCTTTTTTCCCTCTGTTAGTTTTCTCATTACATTCCTGGCACTCCTAGGAAATAATACAGAGGTTTTTCTATCAGTGTCCGTGGAAAAATGCATTTCCTTTCATGTACCCCTTTGCAGAAACCACATACATTAACTGTCTTATCACAATGTGTGTGCGGCCCCCTCTCCCACCCTTCAGGCTCCTTAAATAGGCTATTTTCTCCTCTAATGTTGTTTCCCCTCTTCTCTTCTCTTGTATTGATTGGACAAGCTTGCTGGATCAATAGATTTCTGTAGATCAGAGCGATTGCTGCTCAGGCGGGCTACCGCATCTCCCAGCATTCAACACGGCCTCCCATACAAACCACTCACTCTCTTTCCTGCGCCAAGGTTATGAAATAAAGGGCTGATAGAAGTTGACGGGAGGCTTGTTTGTTTTGACCGATGAACAGGTTAACTGCTCTGGCATTGTAGCAAGCCTTCCTCCAGCGCTCCGGGTCTCACCTCATTGTGGAGCAAATTACCTTGAATCTATGGTCTCTTTATTGCACTCACAAATCCTGAACGTTGTTAGTGCCACAGGGCTGAAGAACAGAAGGGAAGATTGTATACTAATGGCCCGATGATGTTTTTCTTGATTCAGTTGAGGTATCAAACCATCGATCATCGTGCTGTACTATTAACCCAGAGGTTCTTCCTCACTCATTTTACTTGCGTATCTTATGGCTTTTTTGACATTTGGCTGACATTGCAGTCTGGTCAGAAAACATTTTGTAGAAACTCTTCAGTAACTCCACTTAAAGTTTATCCAGCATTCATCCTGTAAAATCAGCAAACTTTGAGTATCACACAAAAGGAGCAGCCATCATATAACAACCTGAAACAAAAGTCTTATTTCCACAAGATTCCATTATATATTTTGAATGTCACCAGATTTTTCTATTTGCGACCAAATCACTGTAATGCATTAAACCACCGAATCTGCAGCTACTATTAGAGATGTCCCGATCCGATCACGTGATTTTCAAAAGATCGGAATCGGGAGAAAAAAATCGAGGATCGGGATTTTTCTTTTAAATACTTTTTTTTAATTTTGTAAATAATATTACAAAAGAAAAATGACCATGTTCAAGTCTTAAAGTCATCCTGAGGCCTTAGTTTTGGTGTCAAAGGACACAACATCATGTATGTGTTGCTTCTTTGGGGCTTGTTTTCATAGACCTGCTTATTTCACTCAAATCTGGCAACAGAGTGGGCGCAGTGTCTAATTGTAGTAGTAAGGTAACGAGTACTGATAAGCTTTATTTTGTTTTGATCCAATGCTGCACAACTGAACTGATCCAATGCTGCTGTGAAAGAAAGAAGCTATATCCATGTTGGATAGAATATCCAATTTAAATAAAAGAATAACCTGAAGGGACAACTTGAATGCTTTTTTTTCTCTTAATGCATTCCGTAAAGATCGGATCGGGAAAAATCGGTATCGGCAAATTCTCAAAATCAAATGATCGGAATCGGATCGGGAGCAAAAAAAGGTGATCGGGACATCCCTAGCTACTATGTTGTAGGACTGACCGTCGACCGTAAAGTTTTGAACACAAAGAAAACAACTTTCTTTACAAACACTACATATTTTTTGCAAGAACATGATTGGTTAGGTTTAGGACAAAATTGTTGGTTTGTCAATCGACATGAACACAAGTCCTCAGGGTTAACTTTGTGTGCTTTGTGTCCCATCCATGGCCGCTTACCTTAGGCCCCGGCCCCACCAGGACGAAAATGGTCGTTTGCATTTCTGTTTAGAGTCATATAGACCGTTCGGCCACACGAGGACGACCGAATATGACAGTAAACAACTGTGGAAACGATAACGGGTCCCAAGGTGGATAGAACGGCATACGCAACGCTCTGGGGGGTCCAACGGCTCCGTGTGTGCGAGCTATACGATCATTTTCTGATAATGATGACGCAATAGCCCCGCCTCTCCCCTCCTCTGCTGTTCACCCCCGCGTCAAAGGAAACTGCACACTGAATTCAGATTATTTATCGATTGCGTGTGTATTAATCCTATGCGTTTAGCCGTATGCGTCCTCGTGCGGCCGGGGCCTTAGTTTCTTGCCCTTCAGCTAACTTCAGCTTTCGCACCTTGTTTCAAGTAGTCTTCTATTATTCCTTATTTTGCTGTTGAATCTCTTGAATTGATGATAGAACTGGTGGCTGTAGCCTCATTCTTTTGTCATGCTGATAACCACTGACAACTCTGATGCTTGAAAAGTTTGAACCGGTCGACTTCATCATCTATCCTGACCCAGATTTACAGAGTAACAGGATTTTGTTCGAAGATAAAAAAAAAAGTAAATGTATTCACTGTGGCGGGAATTTATTTATCAAACGTGAATACAGAATGAACCATTCGATTGTCTTTGTTGTAGTTTATTATTGCAAGAAGTTCAGTCAATCGAGTGAAACACGAAGAAAAGGGTTTGTGTTGCATATTTAAACACAGAGAAAAGGAGAAATGTGGGGTTAAGTTTGGCGATAACAAAAGGAGTATTCTGGAGGTTGAGGAGAATGGAGATGCTCTCAGTTCACCAATGAAGGTCATACTGTTGGTGCACGGAGAGGGTAACTAACAGCATTGCAACAAATCTACTCAAAAGTAATTTTCCCAAGCTTAGCAAAGACGTGAAAGCCAATGAATAGAGATCAACATTAGCCGGTAAGAATCACACACGATTATTCTCAAAGTAAGTAATTGAGCATTATAAACTTCTCTAACATTCCCTCAAAAATACGATATCAGATTACTGCACACTTCCTCCTCTCAATTATTTTGCAGTGAATGTGTAGCGAGAACTTTAAAACTAGAAAGACAACAAGCAATGATTTTTTTAACACATATATGGACTTTCTGAATAAAACACTGTGTTGCGCTGGTTGAATATTTCACACATGCCTTCTGGAAGTAATTGGTCTTGTGTTGTTTTGTGCAGCCGGAGAACATCTGTAAAAGAACGCCCTTTTTTATCTTTGCAGACCTTGATACTGTTATCCACGCTTTTATCCCATCTTGTTTATTCTCCTGCAGCGAACTGCACTCGTGGTTTAATCAAAGGTCGCTCTCAGTGCTGCGGCTCGATGGAAATGTAGGCAAGATGCAAGGTTTCTAACAAGCTTTAAAGAGGGTGCAAACAGATTCCTTTTTGAGACTCTCAGCAGCTTCGGGACGAACTGTTTTTTTTTGAAAAACTTTAACTTTATGAAACAAATTAATTTGAATGTTTGACCTTTGCAAAGGATGTTTTTTCAGGTTTAATTGTATCCTGTTTCTGTTAACTTGTGTCTTTGTGTCTTTGTAGAAAACTCAGCCTTCTGCCTCCACCATTGCATCTGGCATTGTGGGTAATCATAACACAAAGTTTGCCATCCACACAGTCCTCACCACAGGTCTGCAAAGATAAAAAGGGCCTCTTGTATCAAAGCTCTTTAGCTGCAACAACACTGAACCCAGTTTGAACTACAGCTTGGGATTGGGTTTGAAGTGCAGAATTGGGACAAAGCAAGATTATTTGCATTTTGACTGAAAATTGTTAAATTCTTGTGTTGGCCAGTGTTAAAGGAAAGGTCTTTATACTATTATACTTTTGGGGTTTTCCCTTTCCTGTAGTGTGTGAATGAGGTTTTTTGTGACATCACTAAGTATCATTCACGCTTGTATTAGCTAGTGCTCAGACACATTGTACGTGGTTAAGGGGGCGGGACATCTTTAAGCTTTTGACTAATCAAAACAGAGCCGGCCAGCTAACCAATCAGAGCAGACTGGGCTCTGGTTTCAGACAGAGGGTGAAAAGAGTATGAGAACAATAAAGAGCTTTTTGAACATTAAAGCATGGAGACATGTCCAAGTAGAGACACTACATACTGATATACACCTGAACATCAGCAGGAGAGGACTCTTTAAAGTAGAGACACTACATACTGATATACACCTGAACATCAGCAGGAGAGGACTCTTTAAAGTAGAGACACTACATGCTGATATAAATCTGAACATCAGCAGGAGAGGACTCTTTAAAGTAGAGACACTACATACTGATATACACCTGAACATCAGCAGGAGAGGACTCTTTAAAGTAGAGACACTACACACTGATATACACCTGAACATCAGCAGGAGAGGACTATTTAAAGTAGAGACACTACATACTGATATACACCTGAACATCAGCAGGAGAGGACTCTTTAAAGTGGAGACACTACATACTGATATATACCTGCACATCAGCAGGAGAGGACTCTTTAAAGTAGAGACACTACATACTGATATACACCTGAACATCAGCAGGAGAGGACTCTTTAAAGTAGAGACACTACATACTGATATACACCTGAACTTCAGCAGGAGAGGACTCTTTAAAGTAGAGACACTACATACTGATATACACCTTTACATCAGCAGGAGAGGACTCTTTAAAGGAGAGACACTACATACTGATATACACCTTTACATCAGCAAGAGACGACTCTTTAAAGTAGAGACACTACATACTGATATACACCTGAACATCAGCAGGGGAGGACTCTTTAAAGTAGAGACACTACATACTGATATACACCTAAACATCAGCAGGAGAGGACTCTTTAAAGGAGAGACACTACATACTGATATACACCTGAACATCAGCAGGAGAGGACTCTTTAAAGTAGAGACACTACATACTGATATACACCTGAACATCAGCAGGAGAGGACTCTTTAAAGTAGAGACACTACATGCTGATATAAATCTGAACATCAGCAGGAGAGGACTCTTTAAAGTAGAGACACTACATACTGATATACACCTGAACATCAGCAGGAGAGGACTCTTTAAAGTAGAGACACTACACACTGATATACACCTGAACATCAGCAGGAGAGGACTATTTAAAGTAGAGACACTACATACTGATATACACCTGAACATCAGCAGGAGAGGACTCTTTAAAGTGGAGACACTACATACTGATATATACCTGCACATCAGCAGGAGAGGACTCTTTAAAGTAGAGACACTACATACTGATATACACCTGAACATCAGCAGGAGAGGACTCTTTAAAGTAGAGACACTACATACTGATATACACCTGAACTTCAGCAGGAGAGGACTCTTTAAAGTAGAGACACTACATACTGATATACACCTTTACATCAGCAGGAGAGGACTCTTTAAAGGAGAGACACTACATACTGATATACACCTTTACATCAGCAAGAGACGACTCTTTAAAGTAGAGACACTACATACTGATATACACCTGAACATCAGCAGGGGAGGACTCTTTAAAGTAGAGACACTACATACTGATATACACCTAAACATCAGCAGGAGAGGACTCTTTAAAGGAGAGACACTACATACTGATATACACCTTTACATCAGCAGGAGACAACTCTTTAAAGTAGAGACACTACATACTGATATACACCTGAACATCAGCAGGAGACGACTCTTTAAAGTAGAGACACTACATACTGATATACACCTGAACATCAGCAGGAGAGGACTCTTTAAAGTAGAGACACTACATACTGATATACACCTGAACATCAGCAGGAGAGGACTCTTTAAAGTAGAGACACTACATACTGATATACAGCTGAACATCAGCAGGAGAGGACTCTTTAAAGTAGAGACACTACATACTGATATACACCTGAACATCAGCAGGAGAGGACTCTTTAAAGTAGAGACACTACATACTGATATACAGCTGAACATCAGCAGGAGAGGACTCTTTAAAGTAGAGACACTACATACTGATATACACCTGAACATCAGCAGGAGAGGACTCTTTAAAGTAGAGACACTACATACTGATATATACCTGAACATCAGCAGGAGAGGACTCTTTAAAGTAGAGACACTACATACTGATATACACCTGAACATCAGCAGGAGAGGACTCTTTAAAGTAGAGACACTACATACTGATATACACCTGAACCTCAGCAGGAGAGGACTCTTTAAAGTAGAGACACTACATACTGATATACACCTGAACATCAGCAGGAGAGGACTCTTTAAAGTAGAGACACTACATACTGATATACACCTGAACATCAGCAGGAGAGCCTGAGGACTCTTTAAAGTAGAGACACTACATACTGATATACACCTGAACATCAGCAGGAGAGGACTCTTTAAAGTAGAGACCCTACATACTGATATACACCTGAACATCAGCAGGAGAGGACTCTTTAAAGTAGAGACACTACATACTGATATACACCTGAACATCAGCAGGAGAGGACTCTTTAAAGTAGAGACACTACATACTGATATACACCTGAACATCAGCAGTAGAGGACTCTTTAAAGTAGAGACACTACATACTGATATACACCTGAACATCAGCAGGAGAGGACTCTTTAAAGTAGAGACACTACATACTGATATACACCTGAACATCAGCAGGAGAGGACTCTTTAAAGTAGAGACACTACATACTGATATACACCTGAACATCAGCAGGAGAGGACTCTTTAAAGTAGAGACACTACATACTGATATACACCTGCACATCAGCAGGAGAGGACTCTTTAAAGTAGAGACACTACATACTGATATACACCTGAACATCAGCAGGAGAGGACTCTTTAAAGTAGAGACACTACATACTGATATACACCTGAACATCAGCAGGAGAGGACTCTTTAAAGTAGAGACACTACATACTGATATACACCTGAACATCAGCAGGAGAGGACTCTTTAAAGTAGAGACACAACATACTGATATACACCTGAACATCAGCAGGAGAGGACTCTTTAAAGTAGAGACACTACATACTGATATACACCTGAACATCAGCAGGAGAGGACTCTTTAAAATAGAGACACTATATACTGATATACACCTGAACATCAGCAGGAGAGTGCTCTTTAAAGTAGAGACACTACATACTGATATACACCTGAACATCAGCAGGAGAGGACTCTTTAAAGTAGAGACACTACATACTGATATACACCTGAAAATCAGCAGGAGAGGACTCTTTAAAGTAGAGACACTACATACTGATATACACCTGAACATCAGCAGGAGAGGACTCTTTAAAGTAGAGACACTACATACTGATATACACCTGAACATCAGCAGGAGAGGACTCTTTAAAATATATTAATAATAAAGAGCTTTTTGAACATTAAAGCATGGAGACATGTCAAAGTAGAGACACCACATAGTAATATGAACCTGAAATGCAGCCATGTCCATTTTAAATGACTTGCCTCTTCACCTGTGCTACATGTCGTCGTCGTCGTCCCCCCCCCCCCCCCCCCGCCTGCAGACCCCGCTGCTCTCTGCCTGTAATCAGACTTGATTATGCACTGTTAGCTGCAAACGCTTCTTCAGCAAATCAATTCACAATGACCACTATCATACTCAGACCTTGTGGGAGGAGATGGGGGCCGGTGGAGTATACACAGCGATTGGAGAACAGCTCAGTACAAATAGCTGCTTGTTTGATGGTGTTTTTGCTTCTGGCGGGGAAATGTCAAGTTAAGGAATTAAGCCTGTGAGTGGGTTTGATCATAATCATGAATACTGTACATTATAATGACAAATCTATTTTGGTAAGAAACTGGAAAGATATCTCAGTTTATGTTTTCTTATCCTGTCAAAATAACAGAACAGCAGTACATGAAGTTAATAAGATAACTTAGGTTCGGGAGCAGGGCCATCTCAACCACACCTACAGTCACCTGCTGAGTTAGTTATAGGTAAACTTTCCCTCGCTACATCCCTTCAACCCTCTCTCCCTAAATCCCTTCATCATAACATCTCTACATCCCCTCCTCCCTACATCCCTTCATCCCTTCATCCCTTCATCCCCTCCTCCCTACATCCCTTCAACCCTCTCTCCCTAAATCCCTTCATCATAACATCACTCCATCCCTCCATCCCTTCATCCCTTCATCCCTTCATCCCCTCCTCCCTACATCCCTTCAACCCTCTCTCCCTAAATCCCTTCATCATAACATCCCTCCATCCCCTCCTCCCTACATCCCTTCATCCCTTCATCCCTACATCCCTTCATCCCTTCCTCCCTTCATCCCTTCGACAATTCACTCCCTCTTATGGTCTGCCCTTATCTGTTACTATTTAATATGGCGTATACTTTTTCTTTCCATGTAGCTACCTGTGTTGTATTCAGTCAGAAACGCGCCTGACACTGAACCCCCACCTTGAGTCCCTCTCTGTCTGAACTTCAGTTTGTCCTCCGATCGGCCTCACAGGTGACATATCATCTCACTCGTCCTACATTCAATATCTCCTGTAGATAAATCTTTAACCACTATATTGTTGTTGTGTGGTCCTTGCAAGTGAACCTGCAGTTGACACCTGCAACAACAACAACAACAACAACAACAACAACAACAACAACAACAACATACCTTAATAAACAAGACTTGGTTTATCTATCTTTCTCTTGTTTTTGTCTGCTTGGCACCACAAAGGAGTAACTCTGGCCTCTTTACAGGGAACAGATCCTGCACTGATGAAAGCCTGTTGGCCATGCAAAAATATCTGGTTCAATATTTCAATATTTCATCATGCCCTTACGGCGGAGAGAGTAAACAGCATCCTGCAATTCCCCTGAACCCATCTTGTTTTCTATGCTAACATATCTGTGTGTTGTCTCATTTGCTGCATTCTAATATTTCTATTGTCATTCTGTTTCTAATGTATTTCCTGCTCTTCATGACGTTCTCTTTCTTTCTGTCTGTCTGGATCACAACATGTTAATGGATAGTTCCAAGGTTCTCATTGAGATGAGCTTTTCCAGGAAATAAACACAGCTCTGCCTTTTTAAATCCAACACATTATGTTTATTTTGAAATATCAGTCACTGCAACTTTAAGCCTCACCCTACGAGATGGGGTGGGCTATACTTTTTGTCATATCTCCCAGGTGGTTTAGTCTTTGAATCAAATGTTCCACAAATGTGTCAATCACTTTGTTTCTCCTTACTTCAAACCATTGTTTTGCTTTTAAAAAATAAATAATTAAATACCAGTTTATTGAGGTCCCCAGTCAAAGACGCCCAATTGCAGCTTTTTAAAATATGTTAAAGAACAGATGGATAAAATGGTTGCCATGGGTCCTAATTGAATACATCACATAATATCCTTAGGAGGGGTCGCTTAGATTGTTTTGAAGAATAATAGACGGACAGATATTGACATGGGCTCGGTCTTTGTATATGCAAATTAACTTTCCGATTGTAAAATATGTTGCCTTTCTCTTCAGAGCACATTCATTTCACATCTACTAATGTATTGAGAACAAATAAGTTAAAAAGATCATATAATGGTCTACTGTGAAATGTTGACATTTAGCTTTGTGACTTGTTTCCTACAGTAATTTATTCTTAGGTACACCAGTTATTAATATTTGTAAGTTAACTATAATGTTTAGATGAGTGTTAAGGTCCTCAACATGTATTGGTTTCAGTCCTCTCATTACCAAATACATGTTTTCCTCGCTTACCAAGTCAGATTTAGATCTAACAATTCAGTTTAAACAAAGTTCCATAGATGGCTTGTGCGAACTCTTTAAAAAAATAAAAACACCTTTTGTCCAGACCTTCGTCTTAAAGCGTTTATTTGATTGGTTTCACCTCGTGACATGATCACTTCGTTATAGGGGTGGGCGATATTGAAAAATATATTATCACGATATTTTTCAAGCAGTATCACGATAGACGATATATATCACGATATTTTTCAAGCAGTATCACGATAGACGATATATATCACGATATTTTTTCATGTCGGTTATTATGGTTATTTTTCAAGTTACTGAACAGTACAACCACCTGCAAGGTAACAGAAACTAAAACAAAAAGAAGTAACAGAGCAAAATAGCATTTCAAGCTGGTTTTATGCAATACTGTCTGAATCCTGACTAGACCGCTTTAGAGCATGTCTTTCACATCAGTTTAGTTTTTTTATAGTTTTTTTTTCAATTTTTTTTTTTTTTTATCACGATAGATACGATATCTCTGAAAAAGCATATCGTCATATCGCCCACCCCTACTTCGTTACAACATAAAAAAATCCATTGCATTCAATTTGAAAATTGACAGGCGACGTAGACACAAAGGCTCAGTCACCTCACATTGCATTCAATAGCAGGATGGCCTCACAATCAGAAAATCCTCACAAACGTCCATTTTGCTTAATGTTGACACATAGATTCTGGCTTCCGACCAATAGCACACTGACTTAGGAGGGTCTATATGACAAATGCATCTCATTGATAAACTGCCAGCCTGTTGCAAAGCTGCTCTCCGTTAGCCTCTACAATGTGAGCTCTTTGCCAAGGTGAAAAATATTTGGTTCGATTTTAAAATCCATGGATGCGCCGAGCTCAGACAAACACAAATGTGTTCCTGAACGTTTTATCTGCTCTCTCGCTTTAGTAAAGAGCAGAGTGAAAAACATTCAGGCGGCAGCTTCTCTTTTATTTAACCGAGACTTTAACTGACCGTCGCTAAATGTCAGCGGCGGCAGGTCATATCAGCTGCTGCTAATTAATGTCAATTCGGTGACTGAATGCCAAAATTAAACGTAGCTGTGGTCGGGTTTTGTTGCACTCTGCAAACTGGTGTCACAGTTCATTTGTGAGGGAGGAAAATCCACTTAAGAGCAACTGTAGTTCCATCAAATCCAACTCAATGAATCTCATCTCTCTGGGTCAACTTCATTCAAATCATATTCATATATTATATGAATGATTCAAATGTAACCTGGTCAATTTAGTTTTTCCTTTTAAATACAAGTAAAGCAACACATGGCTGATTTGGGGGACATTACAATGTAAACATGACGGTTCAAAAACAAACAAAGAAATAAAAAGGAAATACATTTTAGATCATTCGGAGTGTGTGTATGAGCGAAGTCAAATTTAGTCGGGTTATTGCGAGTGTGAAGAGCAGCCATAGTTCAAGAGGAAAACAAAAAGAAAAAAACCAGAAGGATAAATAAATAAATGATTGTTTTGATTATTTCATAAATAATACAAATATAAGGAAGGAGATGCCCTCTAGCTAGCGAGACCTCCAAGGTTTATCTCTGATATCTTTTGATGTTACCCTCAGCTGTGAACCAATGGGCTAATGTCTGATTTATTTTGTCAAAATAATGTAGGAATTGTTCCAATACAGTAATATTAATGTGTGTAAATGTAGCTAGCTAGCTAACAGCAGCGACTGAGATTCAAGACGACACTGTACGGTCAAAAATGCACAAACAAGGACACAATTTATTATTATTTTGTATTATTCTTATTTATCTGTGTGTATTCTCAGGTACTGTAAACAAATCTGAAACTTTTACCTAATTAATAATAATAATAATAATAATAATAAGTAGGATTTTTATAACGCCTTTCAAGAAGCCCAAGAAAGCTTATGACATAAATGTATTATGTGAACACATTTCACAAAACTGCATAAGGTTAGGATTAGGTATTGATTACCAATGAATACCAACCAATATGTGCAATATGTGCAATATATATATATATATATATGCCGTTAATAACTTTGCAATATATGCCTGGCTGCTAAATCCTAAGAACTGATACAGGATGTGTATTTTGTAAATTGTGTAACTTTCTATTTTTTTAAATTATATTTTTTAATATATCATAACTTTTCTTAACTTAGTAATTTTTAATGCATGTAACTTATGCAACATAAATATGTAACATTCAGCTGTATGTGGCTCTTTTTCTGTTGTGACAATGTACATTTCCCCTCTGAGGGACTAATAAAGGTATTCTGATTTTGATTCTGATAATTAAACTCAACGTTTTAGTTTTTTCTGTGCATCTTATCTTATCTTATCTCATCTTATCTTAACCCTCAACACTGTACTTATAAGAGTATCCAAACTGAACCACAGCACAGGACTTCTTCCTCCCCATCATGCTGTCTTTAAACTCTTTAAAGTGGAGGAAGAGGCTCAGCTAACTGCTCTAAGTCGTGAGTTGATTACCGGTACAGCACAACACACTGAGGGACAGTAGAAACAATTCTGACAACACTGATACTGGAAACCACACTCTTACAAAAGTACAATCTTCTGTGTGTGTGTGTGTGTGTGTGTGTGTGTGTGTGTGTGTGTGTGTGTGTTTGTGTGTGTGTGTGTGTGTGTGTGTGTGTGTGTGTGTGTGTGTGTGTGTGTGTGTGTGTGTGTGTGTGTGTGTGTGTGTGTGTGTGTGTGTGTGTGTGTGTGTGTGTGTGTGTGTGTGTGTGTGTGTGCGTGCGTGCGTGCGTGCGTGCGTGCGTGTGTGTGTGCGTGCGTGCGGTGTGTGTGTGTGTGTGTGTGTGTGTGTGTGTGTGTGTGTGTGTGCTCCATCCATCACGAGGGAACATTATTACTCCCACTGGCTGACAGCAGAAGTGGACCGTGTGACCAGTTTGGAGCTGGTCACACTGCTGGTTGTCAGGGTGAATTGTTACAACACATGCTGAAGTTCCTCCAAACTGGGTCAGCAAACCCGTGAATCACAGAGCTGCATATCACCCCCCCCCCCCCCACCCCCCCCACCCACGTACTGCTGCTTGTTCTAACTCACTGAAGGAGAAATATCCTCTCTCCTCGGCTCTGTGTCTTCATATATTCATAGATCATTTGTAGGAATGCTGTCAGGCTTCTTGTAATATTTGTGATGTTAGTTTGCAAGCTAATTCAACGTGGGTAACAGCTGACAATCTAAACACCAACTGATGTGAATACTAGTAAGACTTTAAAGAGGTCCTATTATGCTTTATGGGGTGTTCCCTTTCCTGTTGTGTGGTAGGGTTGTGTGCATGTCAATGGTCTGCAAAGGCTAAAATACCAAATGTCTCTTATTTGTTCGGTTGAAAGCAGCAGGTTGGAGAAAGTCTTATTTAACCCCTTCCTCAAAAAAAAGGTGGTCACATCTGTCAATACTTAACATGCTTTCACCGTAAAACTGATTTTCTGATATCTTAATTCCGTCTAATTCATGTTTTTTTAACATAAATATGTTCACACAGCCCTTTAAATGGTTTGGTCAGTTTAACCCCAACTACAGAGATACACATTTAATTTAAAGTAATTTGAATTCTAGCTCATCCTCTGAATTTCAGACGAACAATTGTTTTATATGTTCTGGTAATAATATGTTTTTTACTCTGTAACTAATGAAGTCTTCATTGGACTCCCTTGTTTACTTCCTGAACATAGTGTCATCACTTTGTAACATTCACGCTCCTATTGGCTAGCGCTCTAAGGGGCGGGACATATCTAAGCGGTTGACCAATCAGAACAGAGCCGGCCAGCTAACCAATCAGAGCAGACTGGGCTCTGGTTTCAGACAGAGTGTGAAAAGAGGTGCTGCAGCACAGACAGTATGAGAACAATAAAGAGCTTTTTGAACATTAAAGTTAGGGTAGGTAATTTTGGAGAAACCAGCTTGAGTGCGCTAGAATTTGAAAATACACAGCCGGAAAAAATCTGCCACTTCCTTCCAGAGCCCCTCCTCCAACACACACGAACGCGCACATGACCAATGAGGGCACGAGATAAGTTTCGGCACAGATGGAAGGCTGACAGGCAGGTAGGCCATCCAGTTACTTTAGCCGGGCCGGCTCAGATGATTGGTCGTGCTTTTTACAGTACCGCGGCTTCCAAGGTGACATTTTTTTATGGATTTTTTGTCAAAGCACTTCAGATATTCATTGCTATCGGGATGTTAAGAACATTCCATGGAATATAACAATAAGTGTTTCTCGAGCCGGTTTCTTAAACTTACCTACCCCACCTTTAAAGCATGGAGACATGTCACAGTAGAGACACTAAATACAAACATTTGCATATTATGTCCTCCAAACACTGCATCCCTGAGTGAGTTGTGCAGAGAAATCTTAACTAAACCTTAGTAAAAGTAAATCGTTTCCCTCTGTCAGTCACAGTGTGCTGCCTGTGGGGGGCTCTGGAGCAGGTGTGTAATCTAAATAACTCAATCACTGCATAATCACAGCAATTACATGCACACTAAATCATGGTTTGTGTTTAAAATCCACTGAGCTTGTTGCTTGTTAAGGTATCAGTCCTCTCTGAAAACACTTGACTGAAGTCCCTATTTTTACATTTCATTCAGAATCCCTGAAGTAGAATACACTCGTGGACCCTCAACAACACATGATTATATTGTTCATTTGTGTTGTGGCATGTTAAATGATATGCTTATGCCAAACAGGCTTTTAAGGCAACAGTATTTAGAAAGGCATCAAAATCCAATATACATTATTTCCAAACAAATGAAACTTTCTGATGATTTTTTCCCCTCTTAATGCTTAAGAATAAACAAATGAAGCTTATGATACATAAAATGTAATAGCATAACATGTTATGGATTATTAACGTATATGTTTTATTTCATATTCTTAACTCATCATAAAAAAGACATTAAAGAAGAAAATGTGATTTATTTTGTATTTATCCAAGGATGAATATTGCCAACTCATCACCGTTAGGTCCTTGATATACTGTATCTGGTTAATAGCATGCTCCATAATTGTGCTTAATTTAAATGTTATTTTAATTTGAACAACAAATCTTTTAAACTTTTTTTTGTTGACTACGCAGTTTACGTTTGTCTCATTGTGTTGAGGCTGAATGATAACACCGTAAAGGTCTGCAGCTCATGGAGAATTATCTGATTTAATTAAAGAAAACACGTTAATATCGACGGTTTCACGACACCTCATTGATCCAGGAATACAATACACTACCATAAACATCCAAATTAGGAGCAAACGTATGGACTCTTATATGAAAGGATGCAGCTCTATTCTGTAAACTACTTCTTTAAATTATCTGAAAGCTCATTTTCGAAAGCATAATTTAATATTTGGGAGACACATGTGTCATTAAGTTGCGATTAAGTAAAATACCCAAGATTTTTAAACATTTTAGAGTTACTGTATCTCCCAGCTGAAACTGATAATATATTAATTTAATCCTAAAAATGTATATATTTCAGTCTCAAAAGTCTGATTCTTCCTCCCTTTTCTTTTACCTTTCTCTTGAAATGAACAATCTTTGTTTTACTTTCATTTAATGACATCAAGAGACATTGAGCGCTCTTGGTCCCTAAAGGCTACGAAAGTGATTTAGCATTTATGTGTATCAAAAGTGACAAACAAAAAAAGTGTTGGATCAAAGTAATTGATTATATGAATTAGCAGGGGCCACATGTTACGCTGTGCATCCCAGAGGACAGGGAGGAGGTTTTCATTATTTACTTTAATTGTTTCTACACTAATGGACTTTTTGCATCTTTGTCATTTATTTTTTATTTGTTTTAAGCTTCAGCCATTTTTGTTATGGCTGTTGTCTCTCAAACTGTTACTGTTATGTATTTAAGCAATAGCTCACGAAAGGCCGTGGTATATGCTCATTATATCACAGCTAAGGGGCGTGGTTCGGCCCGACGCGAAGCGGAGGGTCGACAACAAACTGCAGGCATTTTGCTTTTCAGCCCAACGGTATACTGTTTTTCTCAGACGCGGAGGGATACTGACTTCTTGTGAAAAGTAACTTACAATTCCAACCAATCAGATTGCTTGATTTGACTTGTCCGTTTTATAAGTATCTTTAGATTCCTTAAAACAGCACATTTAAACATTGACATCGCACCCAATACATTGTTTGCGGTTAGAACTTATCTACACTAATGGATTTTTAAAAATCATATTCATTTACTTTTTATTTTGTTATAGCTTCAGTAATTTTTATGAAGGTGTTGTCTCAGTAACTGATCTTTACATTTCAATGATCTTAAATTGATTTGTAACAGGGATTTAAAAAAAATAACATTGCAGACAATATCGTTTGCGCAGATAACACTTTATTCTGTTTAAAAAATATATTATTCTGTTTGCTTGCTGTGTGTTCTGTGTTTGGGTCCAACTGCCTGCATACTCTGATGCAATATCGAGTGATATTCATCTCAAACCTATTAAAGTCAGATCAATAAGCCACATTTCTGCACTAGGGGTTACAGGTTTCTTTATTACAGCGAACATGGGCACTGCAGTTCATCTTGAATCCTACATCTACTGCCATGGTGCAATACATACTCACGGGACATCAATGTGTGTTCATCCGCAGCTGAAAATAGACCCCAGAAAATACACAATAAACCAGTTTGAGGCATCCAGGCTGGACCTCTGAAACTTCCTCTCTTTAGGCTTTTGGTTTGTACATAATTTTTCCATTTACAACTAATTAAAAACAATAAATTAGATCACATCACCCACATTCTTGCATCATAACACTGGCTCCTTGTTGATTTCAAGATATTTAAATGGTTCCACTTTTATTCTCTGGCTTTTAGCCCTTCAGATCTGATTTAGTGTTTACATTTGTATCTATTTAAACTTTATTGTATTTCCAAAAACGCACTAAAAGTATGTCTATGTCTATGTCTGTTTTTATTAAAGGATTTTGGTCCATGCTTTTTAAAGAGCCATATAAAGGAAATTAATGATCTTAAAATAAATGAACATTCTCAAAAACATTATTCATGAATGTATATTTGAGATTCCCGATTTGTGTGGAATATACGTATTACATAACACCCTTAACAAAAAAGAAATCTCCATAATGGCATAGACACTACCTTCTGTCAACAATCCCACAAGGCATCTGTCACATATTTTAATGCAAAATTAAGCAGTCATTGGACACTCTAACTGTCAGCAATGACACACAATTATAATGAATGCTCACTATTCAGTAAATGACTGAATCAGTGGATGAGGGAGGGATTTGGAAAACACATCTATTCATGGGGTTTGTTGACAATAATAAGAATGCTCTGCCATTTTTTTTTTATTAACAGAGTTTTGAAGGAGTGAAACCTCGGCCGGTGAAACAGGAAGTGGCAACTGTCAAATAAATGCTGTTGCAAAAATAATTAGGTTTTTTATTTTCAATACGATATATGGACTTGTTGAATTCGGATCCTAAAACAACGTCAAGGTCAGAGGAAAGCAATTGGGAGGTTGAATTGGCTTCACAATGCATTATTTCTCATTTCCAGCTGAGGGTGACTCAACTGGTGGCAAATATAAGTCAGATTGTGTAGAACAGGATTTGTTGACAATATCTAGAATACTGCCATTTTTTTAAAAATAAACAGAGTTTTGAAGGAGTGAAACTTTGACAGCTGGAACAGGAAGTGAGTCAGATGAAGTGGAGGGATATAAAGATATATATATAGATAGATGGATAGAGAGATAGATAAATAGATATATATATATATAGATAGATAGATAGATAGATAGATAGATAGATAGATAGATAGATAGATAGATAGATAGATAGATAGATAGATAGATAGATAGATAGATACATAGATAGATAGATAGATAGATAGATAGATAGATAGATAGATAGATAGATAGATAGATAGATAGATAGATAGATAGATAGATAGATAGATAGATACATAGATACATAGATAGATACATAGATAGATAGATATATAGATAGATAGATAGATAGATAGATACATAGATACATAGATAGATACATAGATAGATAGATAGATAGATAGATAGATAGATATATAGATACATAGATAGATACATAGATAGATAGATACATAGATAGATAGATAGATAGATAGATAGATAGATAGATAGATATATAGATAGATAGATAGATAGATAGATAGATAGATAGATACATAGATAGATAGATAGATAGATAGATAGATAGATAGATAGATAGATAGATAGATAGATAGATAGATACATAGATAGATACATAGATAGATAGACAGATAGATACATAGATACATAGATAGATAGATAGATAGATAGATAGATATATAGATAGATAGATGATAGATGGATAGATAGATAGATAGATAGATAGATAGATAGATAGATAGATAGATAGATAGATAGATAGATAGATAGATAGATAGATAGATAGATAGATAGATAGATATGCATAGCCTACATACATAAGAGAAATTAAGACACAAGAAATAAACAGTCCAAAATATTCAGTCAGATCTGTTGATTACATCCGATGGAGGTTTTTTAACAGCAGGTCCGCGGGTTGGACAGCAGCTCCAGTCTGGAGGGTGTTGAACAGTCACCGACAGATGAACCAGCATATGGCTCAGTGTGGACCATTGAAGAAAACTCATCTGCAGAACATACATCCCAGCCTCACACACATTCCCCTGTTTGAACAGATCAATTTGCTTCCAGGGACGGACAGTAGACTCGAACAGTTGTCGCCATTAGTTGTTGTTTTTTGGGGCTATGATCACGCACATTTAGAATCTGTTCTTGATTATCATTGACAAGCGCGATCAATCATATGAACCTAATGGATGATAGGTTATTATGAATTAATGCTTATTCATCCTTAGAAGCCCCAAATCAGCCAGATGGTTCTTAAAGCAGTAATTTTTCAGATTTGTTCTATAATCAGATGCTATCCGCCCGACACTAATATCTGATTACAAATCCTTCCACAACAATGACACAAATGAGTGTTGCAAAAAAAAAATGGTTTTCACATGTCTATGACATTTGGAGTGGTTTGATTTATGCACCTCAATTACTTTGGATCTGAAAAGGGAAACAAAAGCAGTTCAACCATTGTTCTTCCTAATATCCAGCAGGGGGCGCCTCTACTGCTTTAAAAAATAATTGAATAGAAGTTTATGGGAAAATGACCCTAATTTGAAGTTGATTTATAACCTCAAAAACGCTTTCTTTAGTTTATGGGAATAGACTGTAGCCTCAAACATTATTTCTAAAGTCAAGCAGGGGTGAAAGCTGCTTGCAGAAACATATCCGGTTGTATAGAAGTCTATGAGAAAAGTATGCTTCTTCTCAGTGGATGTATTACCGTAGCACCATCTTCAGCTTGTTGGGACAGACTGTAGCATAAAGGTAGAACGTATTTTTTCTGATCCATCAATGCCATTTTGATTGGTTGGATTAAGTCACCTAAATGACTTGTTTAGTTTAGGAAAGTGAAGCCAATTATTAAGTAGATTAAACCTGCAGTCTCTCTTATGTCCAGCAGGGGGCTACTCTACTTCTTGCAGAAATATGTCTGATTGCATAGAAGTCTATAAGAAAAAAAAATCCCGGTTTTCTCAATAGTTACCTCAGTAAACAAGAACGGAAAATAGTGTCAAACATTTGTTGCAATGAGTTATTGTTTTTTCGCTATGATCCCATCAATTTAAAAGCTGTCAATCAATCACATGAACACTCATGGGTGATTGTTTATCGTTATTAATGCTTAGTCCTCATCAGCAGCTTGCACCAGACAGATGGTTCATAAAGCAGCATCCTTTTTTTAGACGTTTTCTGATCAGATGCCATCAGTGTGAAAGAAACATTTGACAGAACAACTTTCCATCAATGTCTCAACTTGCTTTTGGAAAAATAAAGTGTTTTCTGATCTGACGGCACTATACATACAGTAATGGTTAGATTTAGGCACTAATGAGAGTGGAAACCTCTGAAGGGAAGCCAATTTGAAAGTGCCTTAAACGTGCATGCTCTCTAATATCCAGCAGGGGGCTACTCCACTGGTTACAAAAACATGTCAGACTGTGCAGAAGGAAAATGACCCTTTATTCTCAGTGGTGATATTACCCCAGTAAACACTGTATGATCTGACTGTAGACTCAAACATTTGTCGCCATTAGTTGTTGCTCTTTGGCTATGATCACGCCAATTCTCAACCTGTTCTCAATTATCATTGACAAGCATAATGCCGGCGATCAATCAAATGAACACTTATGGGTGATTTGTTATCATAATTGGATGCTTAGTTATCATCAGCAGCCTCCAATCAGCCAGATGGTTCTTAAAGCAGCAACCTTTCTTTATTGGGTGTGAAAGGACGAGACTGTTTCCTTTTGTTTCCAGCTTCAAGCCATCTGTGTTAATCTGTAAGTACGAGCAGACTTCTACATGGATGGATATTACACTGTCACTGTAAAGGGCACATGCTTATTTCATCGAATGAATAGCAGGAAGGTTAGGAAGAAAACAAACAGATGGTCTCTACAGAGCCCACCGGCCCAGAGCAACACCTGTAGCTGGTTACAGATAGCTGTGATGGATCTGGAAAACAAACCAGTTATTTCTCTAAATCAATAAATCTTCTGTCTCCGCTCTAATGTGTGCATTCGGAGGTCTTTGACATGACAATATGTAGATCATAATGTTGTATCACTGCAGCGTGCTTTGTTGTGCAGATGAGGGTCTTTTATCATGTTAATGCTCTCCGTATTGCTGATAGGGGTGGCAGGGTACTCAAGTACTGGGAGAGACAGACATCCGTCACTGCAGCCTCGTTCTTTATCAGATTTTGTGGGCTGAATTTGATTTCAGGACACTTAACCCAAATATCTCAAACTGCTTCTTGTGAGACGTGACTGTGAGCCCCTTCCCGTGGCTAAAAAATGAAAATGCATTTAATATTCAGAATATGTTTTGGAATATTAAATAAAGGACTTCTTCTCCAGTCACTCCTGTCATTAACTTACATGTCATGTGAACGTAAATAGGCTAGTCATATCACACTCTCGAAAGCATAGATTGGAAGTCTTTTAAAAAAAAAAAGGGCGCTCTGGTGAGACGTGTGATAAAGCTCTTCATTTTAACCTGAGGGTATAAAAGCGAGTGAATGTAACATCTAATCCCTCCGCTTAATCCCAGCCTGAAGAGAGCATCAATATGCTGACAAACTAATGCTGTGGAGAGAGAATTGCTTGCGAGAAATATGCATTTGCTTAAATCAGTCTTAACTGTGATGTGAGGTGGCTGCCAGCAGAGATAATCCAACAGACACATGGACGCAGGGTTTGGGTTAGCATCCCTTTCTCACATGATGTCGCTCTCACCTCTAATGACTGGACCGATAAACCAACAGCTGTCTGCTTTGAGAGGAAAACAATGAAAAGTTGCGATAATGGGGTCAGAAATTAAATTCCCTGAATGATATTTGTTAGATGTGTCAATGTTTTTTTAGTTCTTCTGTTAACCACAACAAGTATTGTGTTCTAACTTTAACCAAGTTCGCTTTGTGGCTTAACCAACAACATGCATCGTGAATAAACACTACATCATAAATAATTTGTTACAGACCTCTTAAACGACATAAGGATAATGGCATGTAATTGAAATGCATGCCAACTGTCAAAAAACTGATGTTGCAAAAATAATTATGTTTTTTTTATCTTTACAATGTATGGACTTTGAACGTTGAGGTCAGAGGTTAGCAATAACTCTCAGACTGAAAAGGGAGGTTGAATTGTATAATTGAATAAATGCTGTTGCAAAAATAATTAGGTTTTTTATTTTCAATACGATATATGGACTTGTTGAATTCGGACCCTAAAACAACGTCAAGGTCAGAGGTAAGCAATAGGGAGGTTGAATTGGCTCCACAATGCATTCTTTCTCATTTTCAACTGAGGGTGACTCAACTGGTTGCAAAAATAAGTCACACTGTATAGAAGTCTATGAGAAAATTAACCTATTTCTCCCAATTTTGTCAACATTCATCTCTGGTTTGGATCTCAACGTTTTGGTCGAGATGTTCATTTTATAATTGATGGTTCTGTTTAGGGTAATATACAATAGACAATGAAGAATATGCTTTGTGGTCGGTATACTTTGTGATTGACAGGCCGCTACAATGGTGGTGTCATACAACTCCTACCCTTTCACACTATATTTGTAGGTTCATGTCAGTTGATTTTAACATGTTGTTCACATAGAGATGTTTCATTGACTTGTTCTTGGCTCCATCTTCTGGTGTCCCTCTTGTTGCAAAAAGAAACAAGATGTCGACGGCCAAAATCGCAAACTCAATGCTTTAAACTGTTGTCCATAAACCAATGTTTGGCAATGCTGTAACTTTATCAATTAAACACCATATACGATGGCCTGGTAATGGTTCGAATGATATTTACTTAAAGAGGCCCAATTATGCTTTTGGGGGTTTTCTCTTTTATTTAGAGTGTTATATAGGTTTGTGTGCATGTAAACGGTCTGCAAAGGCTAAAATCCCAAAATACAATAGTGCCCCTTTAAGGTTAATCAGTACCATGGCTACTTTGCACTATGCACTATGCATCTAAAACACACAGACATCCCTGCTTTGAAAACATACTGGGCACTGATACTGTAAAATAAAAAATCTCAATGTACTTGCGTAACCTAGACGATATGTCTCGGATAACGAGCCTTTTAATAAACATACACAATGATTATATTTAACTAAAGGTTAAATAAGAAGCGAGGGAGCGTTAAGTCAGTAGTAAACACATAATTAATCATTCCACCTCATCACATGATTCATATATCTGTATATTCTGTAAGAAATTAATGAGTTCCTGTAGTTTCCAGTTGTAAGGACAACAAATAAGATTTAAAAAGGTATAATTATACAAATCATCGTTCATCTGAGTTCCCCATCAGATTGGTTGAATGGTAAACTGCTTCCACTGTTTTTCAACAGAAATTCAGTAAAGTTTTGAAGTAGAAGTGAGTGTGACATGGCTCCTTGAAGATTAGTAAATTGACTGTTTTTCACAGAATGGGAGCAGTCTGAAAAAGAAAACGATATATCAAAAAGACTAGAACCTGTCTGTTCCTTAGAGGGGCCCATAGAGACAACAGGCTGCCAATTATCACGGAATATGCAGAGAAATATGAAAGAAAACGGGCAAGATCTGGTGAATGGTAAATTTAAAATAGTGGATGAAGAGGATTTTTGGCAGTTTTTCTAAAGGGTCATCGATGGGTTGTCTATTCTGCGCAGGTCCTTTTCCATTCAGAAGACCCAAAACTAATAGCAAAGGGAGTGAAAAACAGGAACGTCATTAACATATGAATGTGCTATGTTTACTGTCCGGAATAATTAACGGTGGCTACATCTGAAAGTTAAAATATTCCAGAAACATGCTGGGACTCTTTGATGCTTCACTGTGAAGACTGAGCCACACTGACAGAGGACCTATAATTCACTATTCACTGCTCGGCTCCATCAAATCAGACGAAAAATAAACACTTTATTTTGACATTCAAAGAAGCCACTTCTCTACTAAATACCGCTTCACTGCTAACTTTTGCATTCATGGTTTAATTTCAAAGCATTTCTTAAAAACATTCCAAAACAAACACAAAACTCCCAACATATTTTCCGTAGTTGTCAAACATCCCTTCTGTGGAAGCCTTAAATATGATAAGAACGGCACTACTATATAATGGTATTTCCATAAAACTGAATTGAGGGAATCATACCATATTTTCTCCTGGATTACAGACACTTTTTAAAAACATGGGAATTTCAACAAAACACAAAAACACGATAAAACCACTTCTTTATTTATTAGGAACTTTGGTTACTTTCAGGAAAGGATATGGTTTAGCTTCTCAAAGGTTTGCTAAGTCATTTTATTACACGGCATAGTTAAATACTCGATTTTGATTCTCAAATTGGACATTCCAGAGGTTGTTACATTTCGCTAGCAGACCGTTGCTAAGGATAACTGACTGTTGCTAAGGAAAACTGACTGTTGCTAAGGATAACAGACTGTTGCTAAGGAGAACCGGGACTATGTGCAGAGAGAGGTCAGGTCATTTCAACAGATGCACATTACTTCGCTCATATAACTTATTACTTTTTGTTATTATCAATCTGAATTAATAGTACAAAGTAAATTTTTAATATTTGAAATTGAGTAAAAACAGACTGTTTGTCTATGAATTGTGGTGAAGTAGAATTATACACTAGACAACAATGTAAATACTCAAGTACATATACCTCAAACTTAGTCAAAGTACTTGAGTAAATATAGTTCAGTAATCACTTTCTCCGACTCTTTAAATGCCCTAAATAGCCCACTGTGATCTTTTTGGGTAACAAAGCAATGCTTTACTGTCATGCTGATACTGCATGACGGACTCACATCTCTTTTTCAAACTTTTTAATTCCTGTGTTGTTAGTTTTGTCTTTGTAACCTGTTTTTTATTTATTTCCTGTTTCATTTTTATTCATCACTCAATCGTTTTTTATCATTCCGTCTTTGCCTCTCAAGCTGCTGTTATAATTGAATTTCCCTGGTGATGGATCAATAAAGTTGTTATCTTATCTTGTCTATATTCCCAATTCATCTTCTTTTTTGAGGAAATAGATTGATCTTGCTTTTATGACAGGATAACTGCACCTCTGCCAGTTTACAGTAGCTAAATATCACAGTCCGTCTGCAGTAATCTGATGGAAATTAGAAAGCTGGATTTCTGCCTCCCACACAGGTAACGTGCACTATCTGCTCAGTTACTGTGTAGGTGTGCATGGACCTAAATCTGTCTGACCAACACATTAGCTTTCTGGAACCGCTACACCTTCATCATTATGTAATGTATTGACCTCAGGTGATTCCAGAAGAGCTTCACCTGATATCATCCTGAGTCAAATCATCGGAAAACACCTGAGAGAGTAAAACAACTTATTATTGGTTGGAGAAACCTTGGTACGGGTTTTTCCGTCCTATGTCTTGACCTAAATGAGAAACATTGTATGGTTAAGGAAAGATCTGAAGGAGAATTGAGCCAGGACTTAGGTAAAGAGACTGCACTGATGTTACTGAGTCTGCTGTGATGAAACTACAAATTTCTCGTAGATTGACTACTATGACCAAAGCAAATAGTATGTTATTCTGTGATCTAATAAAGAGCAAACCAGGTCGCAACATTGCTAAATATATCATTAACATACAGTACTAGCCTGAACTCCTTAACCATTGATAATACACATGATGATAATATCATTTTATAATCCAGGGAATAATAAATACACCATTTTCACAGTTATGGTAACAGACTTTCACCTCCTTTCACTTGTTTTTTGAGTGTATTCCAATTGACCAAAAAGAGAAAAGGCACAGAATAACTAAAGTTAAAGATGCATTTGAATAATTCAATTTCGTATAGTTTCGAAAGAATAGTACACAGTAGTCCTGTAGCAAAAATCGGAGCCCAACAGCCCTAGTGGTTATATATTTAAAATAATTCCCAAGTCTGACTCAAACCGAAATAAATAAATCCTAATGAGTCAGAGTCTACGGCTGAACAGTGTATTTGTAAAATATACACACATTGTAAGAAAAAAAAGTCTCACACTCCACAGCCTGTCCTCTCTCTGCACCCTCTCTCCAAATGTGCCAACAAAAGGCAGCAGACTCATATCGCTCATATCTAACCAACCTTATTCAAAAAAGCAGTGCATGTGAACATGTTATTTTCTTCTGAATGCAAACTAAATATTCTCAAATTGTTGACTAAATTCATCATGCCTTCTGTGCAAATCTGCTTTGTTCCTAAGCATTCATTGTCCCCCTTCCCCTTATTATTACTGCTATTATTACTACTATTATTGTTATGATTACATTAATCTGGTTCACACTATACGCCTGACAGCGGGCAATAATTGATCAGCTGTCCTCCTAATTAACTCAATTTGCGACAAATCGTGATGTAATATCCAAACAGTATTAAGACATATATCATAAATAATCAGACTGCTGCTAGTTTTGTTCACAAGGTAAGGCAATTTTATTTATATAGCACCTTTCAACACAAGGCAATTCAAGGTGCTTTACAAAATGAAAAGACATTAACCTATTAATCCCCAAGGTCCCTGTCGGCGGGTACTTTTTTTTCTTTTTTCACGACACTGTGTCTCAGGGGATCTTAATACTTAAGAACCTATTAATGTGTTATACCAGATTAACGGGAATAATCTCAGCTAACTGACGATACAAACCATTTTTACCAAAACAAAACACAAGTCTCATAAGAAGCAGCTAAATGACCCCTGAGCGAAAAATGCTAACGCACTTTGGCACAGAACTCAAGATAAAAGTACCCTTATTACTTATCGTAGCTGCACATACAAGATATCCGATTAAAGCTGAGGTTCCATTGATTATTTCGGTATGTATATCATCACTGAGTGATCCGAACTCTTGACAGGGGAAGCAAACACAGACATCACAACACGTACCTTTACGGAGCTTTTACGGGAGATCGTATCATCGTAGCTGTCAATCTGATCAAAAGACGTGTTCAATGGCATTAAAACGAGAAAAATACGCGACTGAATCGGTTAATCCACAGGTTGATAATGTTTCTGGGTGGTTTATAATCCATAATTCAATTTTCATGTAAAAATCGGAGAGTAAAAGTTAGCTGCTAATGGTAGCCACCAGAGTTATCGCAGCTTCCGGTCTTGGCTATGCGGCAGTCTCTCACACACACACATTACCAAATAAGGAGTATGTGGGAGTTCCCCTCGATTTCATTGGCTCTGACGGTTAGAAAGAGATGTCAATCAGCAAAATCAAGCAAGGGGGGGCCAGAGATAGGTCAAATCCATCCAAATGACCCGAGAAGTGTTTTTTTGTTGTTGCTAAATCTCTCTAAACAGGTCAAATTTCACTTGTTTTCCATCAATATTGATACAGGGCAGTTGCAGTTTGGATTCCTAAAGCTTTTAGTCTACCATCCCGTCATTCAAGGGTGGTTTTCACAATAAGTCTTTTTTTTTTTTTGACGGACACAATAATTTACATTTTTTTACTGTGTTCAATCTGAATTTACTTTAAAATAAAAACATATATATTGATTCTGACACTTCTACATCTAACTCATAGGTGTAACCTTGCTTTGAGAATTTTTTTAATTAATTTAACCCTTTTAGAAGGGAAGATATGGTAATTTGTTCTGGGAATGTCATTTCCTGAGACCTGAAAAACAGGCTCGGGTGCAACAGAAACACATTATAAAATGAGTATCAAACATGAATAAAACAGGTATGAAATACATGAATAAACCTTTCTATTAAAGCCTCCCAGAGACCTTTTTAAGTTTTCCAGAAACTTCCCTAGTTACGACAAGACCCAGATGGAGGCTTTGCCGAAATATAATAACTTTATCAACTTGACTTTACACGAGAGGACTAGTCTGTCGCTCTCAGTGTGACAGAGTGACTGCCAGGCTGCCATATAAACAATGACAAACAGGCGGGAAGTGTTACTGCGCCCACTCCATATAAAGTGAGTTATCTGTGACCGCCTGTGAACAATACAGCTACTGTTTTAAATGACTGCAGCAGTTTACTGCAAATCATCTTGTAATATATTTCATTACTTGTGAGAAAATACAGAACAATATCTCCAAAGAGGTCGAGTGCTGCGGTGTAAGGAACACTTCAAGTACAAAATAAATCCACAAACTGCATCAAGAAAAGGAACTCAAAGATATGTGAAACTGTCTGAGTCCAAGAAGGCTCAACATCTAATAAAATATATAGTGAAAGGGACCCTACTGTGCTTTTTGTGGTTTTACCTTATATAGCTTTTTGTGCATGTAAATGGTCTGCAAAGGCTAAAACCAGAGCCGGCCCAACCCATTAAGCGAAATAAGCGGCCGATTAGGGCCCCACAGCCACTAAGGGCCCCCTAGCAACAAAAAAATAAATAAATCTCAGTACATCGTCGCCGTGATAAGTATGTTTAATTAATTTTGTTAATATGCCTACATTGCCTACTCTCAAAGTCATGTATTATATTATTCAGTCAGTAATACATTAACCGTGCTTTACCTGAACCTCACCATGACACTAGAGAGGACGGCAGGATTGTAATTTCCCATGTTCAGTGAATGCAACAGAGGCAAGACACCAGACCAACCAGAGAGTTGAAGGGAAATAAACATTTGTCTTATTGGCTGACAGGTACCTATCCTGTGAAAATCTTTAAAATAAACTGTCAGTCGGACTCAGAGTTTTTGAAGGTGGACATACAAATATTTGTTCTTAAAAAAGACATGGTGGCTCACACAACAACCCCAGAGCCACCACTTGAGCCAGGTAAACAAGGTATGTACTGTAAATGTCAGTAAACTTCCAAGTTATGCTAACATGTGAGCAAAGCATAAATTACAGCTACGTTGATGTTACTTTGAATAGCGGGGGTAAGCTAAACCGTTAGCAAGTAGCTATAGCTAGCCAGATATATTAAATAAACACTTTGTCATACAATCTAAATGTAATGGTTTTTAGCGTTACCTGGTGATTTCAAAGTCGACATGAAGCTAGAAGCTACCTTACAGTACCCAGTTGATCCTGAGTCCTTTCAGTTAAAGTGTTTCACAGTTAGCTTAGCTAAGCATCAACCTAGCACTGAAATATATGGATGTTATGTGACAGTATTTCTGAGAAAAAGTCAGCTGAAATGGTGGCATAGTTGCCGCTGCTTTACGTGTCGACAACATGTTTGAACGTATTTGCAGCAGTAAATGTGGCTGTTTGGCCACTGACGTTGCCATAACAACACCTGAATTTAAATGTGGAACCTCTTTATGTGACAGATTTTTGCATGAAATTATAATTCTTCTGAAGGATATTCCTATTGACAGCTAATTTATATGTGAACATTATGAGATGGACAGCCAGAGAGAATAAATGGAAAACAGTTATGAAATACTATGACACAACAAGAATACAGTTTAAAAGAAGAGTGATTTGTAAAATATCCATAAAGAAAAATATGTTTACAGTTCTGTTTCATATTGGTGTTGAGAGATGTATCCATAGATCTCTTAATTTTGCTCTCAAAGTGCACCAGATTGATGCTTTTAACTTCAATATTAAAAAAACTATCTTCCCGGGGGAGCATGCCCCCGGACCCCCCTAGATGAGGTGAGGACCCCCCTAGAGGAGGTTAGGTCCACAATGTTTACATGCTTATTTATACAATATGTGTGCTTATGCTAACATCATACAAGAAAAGTTGGTTCCGTGCTGTGTTTAGTGAGAACGTGCTAAGCTCGCTCAGGGCCCCCAAAAGTCTAGGGCCGACCCTGGCTAAAAACCCTCTCTTTTTGAACATTAAAGCATGGAGAGATGTCCAGGTAGAGACACTACAGTACATACTGATATACACCTGAACATCAGCAGGAGAGGACTCTTTAAAGTAGAGACACTACATACTGATATAAACCTGAACATCAGCAGGAGAGGACTCTTTAAAGTAGAGACACTACATACTGATATACACCTGAACATCAGCAGGAGAGGACTCTTTAAAGTAGAGACACTACATACTGATATACACCTGAACATCAGCAGGAGAGGACTCTTTAAAGTAGAGACACTACATACTGATATACACCTGAACATCAGCAGGAGAGGACTCTTTAAAGTAGAGACACTACATACTGATATACACCTGAACATCAGCAGGAGAGGACTCTTTAAAGTAGAGACACTACATACTGATATACACCTGAACATCAGCAGGAGAGGACTCTTTAAAGTAGAGACACTACATACTGATATACACCTGAACATCAGCAGGAGAGGACTCTTTAAAGTAGAGACACTACATACTGATATACACCTGAACATCAGCAGGAGAGGACTCTTTAAAGTAGAGACACTACATACTGATATACACCTGAACATCAGCAGGAGAGGACTCTTTAAAGTAGAAACACTACATACTGATATACACCTGAACATCAGCAGGAGAGGACTCTTTAAAGTAGAGACACTACATACTGATATACACCTGAACACCAGCAGGAGAGGACTCTTTAAAGTAGAGACACTACATACTGATATACACCTGAACATCAGCAGGAGAGGACTCTTTAAAGTAGAGACACTACATACTGATATACACCTGAACATCAGCTGGAGAGGACTCTTTAAAGTAGAGACACTACATACTGATATACACCTGAACATCAGCAGGAGAGGACTCTTTAAAGTAGAGACACTACTTATATCGGTCTGATAATGAGTAGGATATGGCCCCTTTAAGAGTGCTTTTTTGATGTGTCGGCCATTACAAAGTACACATCTTACCGATTTCCAAAAGTCTTCTGGTAAACCAACTACAAGCTGTATGGACTGTGAATTATCCGACCGCAAAATGTCTGCATTGGCGCTAACTTGATCCAATTGTCTCATTAATATTGAACTGTAACAGCACCTCGAGGACTAAACATCTCCTCATACGACTCCACTGTGCTTTAGCCTCACAAATGACTTTGTGATTGGACAAAACATGCTGATATGCATTTTTTCGGAGGATGCTGAATAGCATTAGTGGTTTGGTATAGCCAGAGGGGGAAGGGGGGGGGGATTGGTTATTTGCAATAATTACATTAAGAAAGTGATACTGGCTGACTTAAAATGGAATAAACATGAGTGCTTAATGTACCCCTGCATTAGGCTCCCATCCCCCCTTGCATTGTTCTAAAGAAATTGGGCTTCTGAGAATTCATAATTACTTGTTTTATTCCTGGCCTATGAAAGATTTAAATTACGTTTAAGGCATGGTTGTTGCAGAAGTGCTTTTGTATGCCGACATCTGAGGTACAGAAACGGGTATCTAATGAACGTGCCTTAGGGGGTAACGGACTATATGTAACAGGATAATCAGCATACAAAAGAAAGTAACTGTAGTCCCTTAGGTTGCATTACAATGTTATTAAAACCTAAAAAGAGCATTTAGTGTTTTTTGTAAAAGGATCAGATGTTATCTCTTCTCTGTAAGCTGTTTTGTAGGCTAATACTTTAAGTGTGAATCTATACTTCTACTGCCTGAATCTGATTTATATTTTTCACTTTCTTTGCTTCATTTGTTCTTTTTAATTCAGCAGTTGAACCTCTATGTTCATAAAACAGTGTGTGTGAGCTTAACTGTGTATGTTAAACTAAAACTCAGCATTTTCTGACAGCTCAGATTTTATTTCTGCTTTTTTAAACTGTAGTATGTGCTCATATGTTTCATTGTTGGTGTACAGGCTACTGCTTGAATATGCTTCATGAAAGGCAGGTTTTAGTATAATTAGAAATCTCTGAGTACATTTTGTATACTATATATGTTGGTTTCTTCTTTTCTAAGGTCACATTGTTCTGTTGTCTTACATAATACAAGTAAGTTAAAAACATCTTATTTATATTTATAATACTCCTAGTTGTTAAATACCAAATGTGTGAAATATGTGCAATATATATATATATATATATATATATATATATATATATATATATATATATATATACACTGTATACATATATATATATGACATTAATAACTGTGCAACATATACCTGGCTGCTAAATCTTCAGAACTGTTACAGGATTTGTATTTTGTAAATTGTGTAATTTTTCTTTTTCATTTGTTATTTTTTAATATGTTTGTATTGCATGCTTCTTGGGTAATAAGTTGTCTTTGGCTCTTTTCTTGCTTTAGCAAATGCAAATTTCCCCTCTGTGGGACGAATAAAGGTATGCTGATTCTGATTATTTTCTCTTGTATTTATTGGCATTTGATTCAAAGATTCAAAGGCTTTACTGTCATATTCACATAAGCTGTATACAGTGTGGAAATGACCTGAGCACCTCCAACAATGCAACATATATAATAAAATAAAAAAATACAAAATAAAAAGTAGTGCAAAAAGTCTTTATAGAATATGATATGTACAAGAACAGAATATGAAGTTAAATAATGTAACCTGTCTGCTGCATTCGACACGGTGAATCATCAGATCCTCCTTCGCACTCTCCAATAACTTGGAGTTTCAGGCTCTGCACTTTCCCTCCTCACCTCATACCTCAAAGACCGCACCTACAGGGTAACTTGGAGAGGGTCCGAGTCCGACCCTTGTCAATTAACTACAGGGGTCCCTCAGGGCTCTGTCCTCGGCCCCCTCCTCTTCTCTCTGTACACAAACTCACTCTGATCTGTCATTAGCCCGCATGGTTTTTCATACCACTGCTACGCTGACGACACCCAAATGATTCTGTCCTTTCCCCGCTCAGAGACCCAGGTCGTCGCACACATCTCTGCTTGTCTAGCAGACATCTCTCAGTGGATGTCTGCTCACCACCTCAAGCTCAACCTTGACAAGACTGAACTGCTTTTCCTTCCGGGAAAAGATTGTCCCACTCTTGACCTAACAATCAACATCGGCACCTTTGTTGTTTCCCCGACTCAGACTGCAAGGAATCTAGGTGTGACCCTAGATAACAAACTGTCCTTCATATAGCTGCTACAACCCGCTGCTGCAGATACACACTTTACAACATCAGGAGGATACGTCCCCAGCTGACCCAGAAAACAACGCAGGTTCTGGTCCAGGCTCTCGTCATCTCACGCCTAGACTACTGCAACTCCCTCCTGGCTGGTCTACCTGCATGTGCCATCCGACCTCTGCAGCTCATCCAGAATGCAGCGGCTCGTTTGGTCTTCAACCTTCCTAAATTCTCCCACACCACGCCGCTCCTCCGCTCCCTTCACTGGCTTCCGGTAACTGCTAGAATCCACTTCAAGACACTGGTACTTGCGTACCATGCTGTGAATGGATCTGGCCCTTCCTACATCCAGGACATGGTTAAACCGTACACCCCAGCACGTGCACTCTGCTCTGCATCAGCCAAACGGCTCGCTGCACCCGCACTGCGAGGGGGACCCAAGTTCCCATCAGCAAAAACACGTGGGTTTGCTATCCTGGCTCCAAAATGGTGGAATGAGCTTCCCATTGAAATCAGGACAGCAGAAAGCTTACACATCTTCTTCAGACTGAAAACTCATCTCTTTCGACTCCACTTCGAGAGATAGAATTACTAACTAAGCACTTATATACTAATAAAGGACTGGCTTATCTAAAGCCAGTTGAGTAGCACTTAAAATGTTTTAGCTCTATGAAACCTGATGTACTAATATGATTCTGTTTTCTTCAAGTTTGTATCTTCTTGGTCAAATGCACTTATTGTAAGTCACTTTGGATTAAAGCGTCAACTAAACGCAATATAATATAATGTAATGTACATAAAGACAATATTAAATATGGTTTATTGCGGTGATAAACAGAGTCCAAAAGTAAGATTGTAATCATGTAAGATTACTTTTTTATTGTATACTTTTTTACAGGTAACTATAATTCTAATGGAATACATTTTTAAAGTAACCCTGCCAACCCTATTTCTAAAGTACTGGCATCTAATGATGGGTGCTCATGGAAACCCATGGCCACACTGCCGGATTTGTCAGCGTCAAATGTAACATCTAAACTCTGAGCGAAGCCCAGAGGAGTTCCCCCAAAGAGGAGAACGAAGGGACCAAACGACAGAAATAAACAGGGTGGAAAAAAACGGGGCTTATGATTCGTCCACAGAGAAAACGCTCTGCTGGCCTTCTGCCTTTTAATATCAGTTTGAATTAGAATGATATTATTGATTTTTGCAAGAGAGGCCCTGACAATGCGCCTGTAGTCGGTTCCTCAGAGACAGAGGCAGAGAAAGGCGAAGGGACAGAGGGATGCTGGGAGGGAGATAAAGAGGAAGACAGATAAAGGGAGAGAATAGGCTGATAGAGGAGGTGGGGGGGGTTTGGATAAATGAAAGAGCAGGAGGCAGAAGCATGAGTGAGGGTCCGCTTGCAGAAATAGAACGGCTCCCCAATCAATTGTGCGTTGGTGGTCCTGCTGAGCGACTGCAGGGGATCCTCAGCAGGAACACATAGAGCAGGGGTCTTAATAGGCCAATACATTAAATAAATGGCATTTACTGCTATGGAAACGACTCGACCTGGCTGGAGGTTTGTATTTATTATCCTCCCCTGCACCTCGCAGTGCTATTTCTCTGGAAACCAACCACCACCACCACACACCCACACCCACACCCACACCCACACCCACACACACACACACACACACACACACACACACACACACACACACACACACACACACACACACACACACACACACACACACACACACACACACACACACACACAGACACAGACACAGACACAGACACAGACACACACACACACACACACACACACACACACACACACACACACACCACCACCATCACACACACCACCACTATCAAACACACCAATACCACCTCCTCCTCCAGGTCTTCTCCATCCTTCTTCACCTCCATTTGTCTCGGTGATCCATCCAATATCTGTTATCCTGCTGCCTCTCCTTTCCTGCAACTGGTTTCTGAAGCTGGCGGTGTTCCAGGACGGCGCTGTTGGCGACTGATCACTTCCTGTCAGGGGAAAAAGGGTCGCCGGTTCACGTCCAGATCGGACCAAAATAAAAAAATAAATATGGAGTGAGCTGGTTGCTGGAGAGGTGCCAGTTCACCTCCTAGGCCACTGCCGAGGTGCCCTTGAGCAAGGCACCTAACCTCGAAACCGCTCCCTTGGCAGCCCCTCTGCTCTACCACCTCTCCTCTGCATGCAGTTGTGTGTGTGCATGTATATTCTGTGTTTGTGCATGTATAAGACTTTTCCCTGTAAGGGATTAATAAAGTATGTCTTCTTCTTCTTCATCAGCCATGAGGGACGCACCTCAAACAGGATCTGTGGTTGTGGCAAAGGCTTACCAAATAAACCTAATAATTGAGCCTTTTAATAATTGCCTACTCAATGGAGATGATGTTTTTGGTTGTTTATCTGTCTGTCGGCGCCATTTTGGAAACAACTAAAGGCTTTTTGATAAACATGAGGGAAGGAGGCCACTTGAGCTGGTAGCCCATATACTGGGGCTTGGACCCTGGTCTGTATTCAGCCTGGTTTTCCCATTTGTCGTGATCCCCTTTGTCTCCATATTTCAACTCCGTCACTTCAATAAAAGGCACTGATGGCCTGAAAATCTTGAAAAAATTAAACTTGGTGGAAGGGTGAGGCATGGGCCAAGGAAGAAGTCTTAAAATGTTGAAACAGTTTCGGATCACAGGGCTGTGACATGACTTCTGTTGCACTTTTGTAATACACAGCTTTATAAACACACCAAATCCCCAAATGTACCCCAAAATCCCAACAACAATCCATCCATTTAAACGTTTAAATTAATTGTATTCAAAGTTTCCTATGTGTTCCATCAGGTAAACGTTTGAATGCCTATACGAATTGTGAATGGTGCTTTTTAATAAACAAATAGCGGGGCTAAAAGTTAATCAAAACTAATTTAATAAACATAATACAACTGAAAGGAAACAAACAAATCATCCAATTAAAAATATGAGCAAATGAGTCATAGTTACTGATTGTGCAAAATTAATTAAAGGTTTGAAAGAAATTGTTGTTCCTGATTACAACACAGGTGAGATAACCTTTAAAAACTAAAGTTATCTCGCATCCTGCTTTGGGAAACAAAGTGGGGGAAATCTTTCCTCCTCTGTCCCGGCACAATTATTAGCCTTCAACCCCATATGACAGGCATTTTAATTGGTTCTTGATCAGTTAAGTGCATTTTAAATTAAAGCGCGATGATTAAGGTTTTGTGTTGTGAGTCAAGCCTCCCCGAGCATTGACGTCACTCAGACGGGGTGATGACGTTTTTTAATAACATACAGATTTAAAGAGACAAATGGTTTCATAGTCTGACCTCTGGACATGGTGCTTTAGATAAAGAAAAGTTAGAGGACTGCTGATGGCGTCTCTGGGGAAATAAATCATCTAGTAAACAGCCATCAGGTGACTGATCGGATACTGATTATTGTTCCGGATTGGGGAAATGATGGCATGAACGCTTCCACTCTGCGTTTTTTAATTTCCGTCGCTGGCTTTGATGTTCCCGGAGTCAGTAACAAGTTGAGAATAAAATATGCTCATCTGTTTGTTTTCCACTGTTAACATTTATCCTGATGTCTTCATTTCAGCTTTTACTGAAAAAGATTTCAGAATCCATTGTGACCACAAAAAAAAAAACACCTCCTCTTCTCTCCTCCGCGTCCTTTATTTCCCATCGTCTGATGAATAATGAAAGCCTTATTCAAAGGAAAAGGGCGAGCGGACACACAATATTGTCTGTGAACGAGTGCTCGTAGCCCACAGACCATTGTCACGTTTCATGTCTCCCAGGGGAGCAATCGCAACACAATTTACTGAGAATGAACAACACACCGTCACAACCAAAACCCCCAACACAACAACTCTGGACAACTAATGCAGCGGGGGGGGGGGGGGGGGGGGGGGGAGAAGACATCAGGGAAGGCTTCGCTTTCAGGTAATAGCTCTTAGCGACGCCTATTCATTAAACAGAGTGTCTGAACAATAGAGCTCTACGTAATGCATCTGCTTTACACATCCTGCATTATTTATGAACAGCTTCATATTCAGAATGGGTTAAAAGCTTGAAGCTTTTGGAGGACTTGTTTTTATACTCGGTGCATTCAGTACAACTCTAAAGAGATGCTGATTAAAAGCTACATTAGCCAACTTCTTCATAGTAAAGTAACAATGCATAAATAAAACATATTGTCTTGTTGTGATCATTCTGTACCTGTCTGTCACCCCGTGTGTTTGTGTACGCAGAGGACTGAACCGTCCTGTTAGCCTAAAGGTGTCAGTGGGCTACAAACGAAATGCTTAAGTGTTTTAAAGCGGTTCTAAACAACAGGGGGGGGGGCAGTAATTGTTCAAATGGGGATAACAGCACACTTTAGGACCATCTTTACTCGTGGTGTCGCTCTTGGTTGTTCACATGAAAGGAGAAGGAAGTAGTTGAGTCAAATGTTCAAACCCTTCTTATTTTTATTTCACACAAATGGAAAAAAACTGCATGAAGTTGGCAGGCTTTATGAAGTGACTGATATGTTTTGGGATGCAGGTACCCCATTTCTGATAAATTACATTTTGACAAACCAACAAGCATTTGGTTGAGGCATGTCAACACCATTAAACTTTCTGCATTAAAAAAACGTATCTCAATGTAGACCTTAAGACCTTCTCAAATGCATTTGTTTTAAACTTGAATCACATTCGAAAAAAAACACAAAAGTACACAAAAAAGACAAAAACAAACAAAGAGCATTAGTAATATTCGTAGTCATATGAGCTATGCTAGCCAACGATCTAGCTAACTAGCATTCACATATGTTGTCAATGGTGAAGTTTACAAGTCAAGAGTCCAGTAAATCTTCCTCTTTCTTTTGTTCTTGACATTTATTGGACATGACATGGCGCCATGGCTCGGACTGATATTGGTGAGTAAAGGAGATTGATGAGAGAGGATACACCAGAAAACACTGCATATACCTCTTTAGTATTACTCTCCTCCACCGATGAAGCAAACATCTAATCAAAATGTCTGAGATGATGTGTAGAAAGGACAGATAATGGAAGGGCACATTTAGAAGTGTTCAAAAATAGGCATGTTTCCTGCTAGCTATCACATTACTTAATGGTGTTGAAATAATAAGTGCCGGCAGTCCTATCAGTCTTACAAAATTGTGTTTCAATTCCTACGCATGAAGGGATCAACTGAATATGTGGTTTGCCAGGAAATAGAATGCAAAAGAAAGGGAACTTTGAAAATGAAACTTTTATTTGTCCAATTGCATGGAAAAAGCACCCCTGTTTTCTTTGTTGCCACTGTTTGTTTTGGTCCTTTAGTTTAAGGGAGGTATATTGTATATGCCTCTGACTTATTGACCTCTCCTGTCACATTCTTTTTTTATTTGTCTTGTGTGTGCAAATAAAATAAAAATAAAAAACCCAAATAAAACCTCAACAAGACACTGGTAGACTCTTCTCTCTATAAAGCACTGTAGTGGTATCCTGCTACAGGAGTTCATCTTTTAATCTATATTTTATCTCCAACACCTGCTCCTCTTGCAGGCTACAGGATAGCAAAGACGTAACATCAAGATAAGACTTTAACACCTTTACATCGGCTGCTCTTTGAACTCATGTTTTAAGTTAGCATGAAAAGTTAGCAGCACACTTTGATTTCTCCTGATCTCAGTTTTCACAGTAATCCATCCGTCACTCTTCTTTTGGTATCCATGACTACTGGCTTGCTAGCTTATAGACTGCTCAATTAACTCATTAAAATCAACGCTGGCTTCTTTCGTCACTAGTATGTTGGCACATGCATTAATATAACATTTAAAAAACACAAGTGCTAGGGCCACAGCATAGCAACAACATGAAACGTTATGAAGCACAACATTTAAAACACCAAACCCGACAGAGTTTAAAATAACCACATGATTTCATTGAACCCTTTTAAAGCACACTAACCTAAATGGGTCTGGAGGAGTTGCCAAAAAGAACGAAAATATGGAAGAATCCTAAACTAAAATAAATGCATAAACGGAAATCAAAAAGAAAGCTGTGAAAACTGGGCTACTAAAAACGAAGCCAAAATAAATAATATAATAAAGTACTATTTTCTAACTCAGAATAAACGGCTGCTACAGGATACAGCAGCAGAGTATCCAAGAGCTACTCCTTCTCCTCCAGCCTTCTTTTTATGCAGTGATTAGGTGAACACCGGAGCAGGGGCGGAGCCAGGGGCGGAGCCAGGTGCAGATCATGTGCTCCTTAGCTGAGGAAAGAGAACAAAACAGGGGGGGGGGGCGTAACAACATGTAAAGTATAACTTTAATTTGTGTAGCACTGTGTTAACCGGACCAACAGCAAGTGTTGCTTGTTCTGTTACTACTGCTATGTATGGCGGCTGTAGAGTGAGGAAGGCCCAATTCCAAACCACACCCACTCCCCCTCAGTGATGGAGTGGACTCCGTCTGTAGTAACACTCGCAGCTGAATGAGGCTCCCTTCTTTCAGATTGAGGGTCTAAATACAGAAGCAAGCTTTGGGACGAACTCTCCTCTCTCCGGCAGGAACAGGAGATGCCATGACTTTTCGTAACAACGGTTTCAAATCAGCATGGATTAAAAATAACACAAATAAAAGTCCGGTTTGGAATTGGGCCAAAGTGTCCAGGGTTTCACATTCTACTTTTCAAACAGGATAGCAAAGATGTTACATCAAGACAAGACTTGAGCACTTTTACTTTGGCTTTGAATTCATACTGTGATTAGCGTGAAATGATAGCGGGAATTTTTATTTCTCCTGATCTCACCTTTGCCGCTCATGCTGCCTCTCTATGATCCTAACTTGGAAACATTGTAAGGAAAAGCACGTCAGCTCCGAAGCCACCGCATGTACTTTAGCTTCAGCAACACCCTGACGCACATGTATAAATCCGGTCCAACACACGTTTACTTTCACATATGCAGATTTTCCCACACACACACACAGAGCTGGCATCTATTTCTGTGTTCTCACTGCAGATGGGGATGTGGGAGTGATTACATGAGGTGTGTGTGTATGTGTTACAGGCGTGATGGTGAGGGTAATCGTCAGCCTGCTGGTAAATCCTGTCCTTTATAACCTCTCACTTCAACCTTTATCATCACCTCTCAGCTTCCTGCTGAGTGTGTGCATGTATGTGTTTTACAGTGTTAATAAAATGTCACACACAGTCAGCCTTATTGTATCTTCAGAGATAACAGAAGAAAAGGCAAAGACAGAGATAATGTAGACACACAGTACCCGTTTTAAAGCTTGCACGGCATTAGAATTGACATTTGTATTATATCATTCAAGTTCAATAGATTGTTATGCCCTATGTGTGACTGTTGCAGTCTCCTTTAACCACATAGCAAGACCCGTCTACATGTTTAATACTGTATGGTCTGTTAGAGTTCATCACACACGATACAGAAACAGAGAAAACACAATCAAATGCTGCAAAAAAAACAAGTCAGGCTGAAATTGGGTCAAAAAACATTGTTTTTTAAGCGTTATCCATCATTTTGCTGAAATTTCCAGACAAAAACAATTCACATTAACTTAATTCATGAAGGCATTTAGAAAGAAGAAGCAGCCAAACCCACAATCGTTGTGTAAGCAAATAACAGTAACTCTTAAAGTAGCAGTCTGAAGAAATATAGATGGTATTTTAAGTCAATACCCAAATAAAACGCCCCGTGACAGATTCACTGTCCATCTCTTTCCCCCTGTCTTCTCTTTATACATCCATGGCCTGTTTCCATTTATGAGCCAGGGCTTTGTGTGAACACCAGATTGTATTTCAGCACACACACACAAAACAGATCATGAGGAGATATTTGGGTGATTTTACAAAAAAATGTATTGGAATCACGAACTCTAGGAAGCATTCAAAAGCTGGATGGGCTTAATAACAAATACATATCCAAACCAGCCCAGTGTTACCTACTGTTGGTGGGAGTAGCTATCTGCGCTAACATAACAAGTCGCCAAGTCGGCAACACTAGCAGCCTGATTCTCCAAAGCCACTCCTACAAAAATAATCAATATAAACATTAGCAACAAACGTGGCTGTTGTTAGTACTCAGCTTTGAAGGGCAGACACAAAAGTAGTCAGGCAGGTTGACTTTTATCAGTCCAACGAAAGATACCAGATGTTCTTTCTCAGCTGCTTTTATTCATTTTGATCAGAGCATTTGCGTTATTGATTGCTGCCAACATTAGATTCATATATATAACCGAGAATGCTTTTCTAAGATCCCACCAGTCTGCCCTGAAATCACCACACGTGATGATCGTCTGGTAACATTATCGTTTGCAGTAGCAAATCTTTATAGACTGCTCGATTGCGTTCAACAACTCTCACGTTGGCATGTGTATGAATATATAAAAAAAACACACGTACAGTAGAACTTTAATTTGTTTTTCACTTTGTTAACCAGAGCAACCAGAGATGTTGCTTAGCCGTTGAGTGATGAAAGTGTCCAGGGTTTCACATTCGACTTGTTCAAAGTTTTAAGCACGCAATCCAGGTATTAATGCATTCTGCCATACTTCGATTTAGACACACTTATATTCTGAAAATAAAAAGTTAAGATGCAGCGTGACTCTTAAATCTTCTGCCTTAACCTTAAACATTAGATGAATAATCTGCTGCTTGTCTTGTGTTTTTTAGAAATAGGCTTAAATGAATGAACTATTTCCTTTCGTCGGTTTGGCTACTTTGGCTACAACTACATTACTCAACTTCTTCCTCTTCAACTCTGCTTATCCTTAAACCCGCCCCTCCCCCCTCTGACCCAACATCCTCCTGACTGCTTTTCTGTTTTTGTTTTGTTTTTGTTTGTGTTTTCGTTCTTGTTTTGTTTTTCGACCTTACTCGTAATGTAAAGCGTCTTTGGGTCTAGAAAAGCGCTATATAAATCCCATTTATAATTATTATTATTATTACATGACAATCAATCAACCTTGAATATAAAACATGTTTTGGTTTGTGACAGTAATTTTTACTCGCAAAATCTAAATGTTGATGACCTTGGATACACAGCTGCAGCTGAACAAACACGTATTATTTCAGTGTCTCAAATTGAGCTGTTGTCTGAATTTGTAGCGACATCCCTCCACGGCCCTCTGGACTAAATGCAGTGATTGAATTGATTAGCATTCGTATTCCCAACTGCGGCGCCAATAACGAGGCGTTATGAGCATGTTTTCTCTCTCACCTCAAGTACAGCGGTGAAGAAAACAGAAAACAGAAAACCTACTTACAGCCACAACCGATCAATTCTGAATTACAGAGTGCAGAGTTCAGAGAGAAAAATCAACAGAGGTAAACTGTACGTCGATATCCAAGTTTGTTAAATAACTGTTTGAGACTACAAGATAGACTTTAAAACATTGATGTTAAACATGATGATCTACTGAACAGCTATAACAGTAGGATACAAAAACACCTGTCACACACACTTGTTGGTTTCATATCTAAAATAAGCTCTCTAGGAAAAAGTACCTGACCTAGTAACGTCAAGGTTTGGAACAAGGCACATTTCTGAACTGAACACATTGACATAACGTAGCAGAGTTCTGCATAACACATGATTTAATCCACAAGTTCTTTGAATTAATAAGAGCACTAAATGCATCACTTAATTACCACCCATTACGTGAAAAGTAAACACTTTCCTTAACAGCGTGAATAAGTCGAACAAAACAAATATACGTTTACATTGAGTTTAATTTACAGTGCGTTTACTTCCACATGAATCTATTAAAATACATTTCTGATATATTAAATAATGTGTGTTTCCTGAGCAGGGAACATAATAAAGCAGAATGCATTCGAGACCTTTTGATTATTTACTTTTCATTTACATAAAAAACGAAAATACACCCGAAATGATTGCTAATCAAAATGCAATCAATCAAAACAAAAGCATTTGTTACTAAAATTGGTACAAAAAGATATGTATGCTTTTGATAATGGGTTTGTTTTAAAGATATAATATATAATAATTTCCCTTCAAAAGTGTTGCAAAGTTCCTGTCACTCCAGGCCTACATTTATTATAAAAATGGCCTTAGATCAATTTGAACTCGAACATCCTTTGACATGTTTTTTTTCTCATGTCGAATCACTCAAAAGAAGGAATAATTGCAGAACCACAATAACCATCAGACCATGGCTGTGTTTTGTCAGACAATGTGAAATTGAATTAAAATTATGTAATTGATCACAAAACTTGAAAGGAGATTCCGCAGAGAAGCAATGGACAGTCATAAAAGCCTCAATTGGAAATCATCTGTGATTCACCATGTGAGAGATTTTTTCTTTCTCTCACATTGGATGCCAAATATTATGATAGCCTTGTAGCTCTTTCTGCAAAGGCCCTGTCATGTGTGAATTCAGCGGTTACCTTACATGTTTGAATGACACAAAGCCTTAACAGATATATAGAAATTTGAGGAATTTCATATCTAAAAGGAGGCTTCACAAAAGTACCTGAAATAAATAATAAATGCTATGACAGGTGCCGTATATCTCTGACATATCTATATATAACAGCAAATGTGTCACATAGCGCACTGTAGACATTTCTCAATCATTCGCTCAGGATTGAGACAGTTCGGATCATCAGATATTTATAATATATTTATAAAACTCTGTATCACTCAGTCCCTTAAAGTGATCGTCTCTAATGGCAGGAATTTTCTTACTATACAAGTCAAAGCCATAACAATAACTTGCAAGGATAATACCTGAAGCTTAAAAGGGAATACGTTCATTAAACCTTATAGGAGTCATAAATAAGACTTATATAATTTAATTGTCACTGGAAAGGTAATTATTTCTAAAATTACACGGCTTGGTTGAATACTTGATTCTGATTGGTCAATTTGCACTTTTTAGGGGTTGTTAATTCTCGCAAACAGACTGTTGCTAAGGAGAACAGGCTGTTGCTAAGGAGGATCAAGAGTCTATCTGCAGTTATATCCATCATAGACCACCCTGATAATACTCGCTTTTTTATTGATTACAGAATATTACTGTTGTTGATAGTATAATTCAAACCAGGTGGCAAACAATATGTTTGTATCTGCAAAACTACGGATACTTTAAATTTCAACATTTGGAATATGTTTTTATATGTGCTTACGATCATGCCTGCAGAAACACACACTACACACACATTGTGGTTCAGGACTACGAGTTTACGTTGCCGGTAAAAGTAGATAAAGTAAAAAAAAACTACGTTACGTATGACGAAGCGTTTCATGACAACGTCACAACAATGCTTTCAAAAAAACAACTCAACTCGACAAGTCCTGTGCTTGATTGACCTGCCCCCCTTAAAAAAAATCTTATACAAATTTTTTGGACCTTATAACTATCTGTAACAGTTGCTTATTTTGGTTACAGAAACATTGAATGATTTGTCAGAAAAAGTACACATAATTTTTCCGCAAAGTCGGCCACTAAGCTAAAGGTGGCTAATGTTGGGCTATAAAGGAACTACAGCACGGTCACATGACTTCACGTCACCAACACTAAGCTAAAGGTGGCTAATGTTGGGCTATAAAGGAACTACAGCACGGTCACATGACTTCACGTCACCACCGCTAAGCTAAAGGTGGCTAATATTGGGCTATAAAGGAACTACAGCACGGTCACATGACTTCACGTCACCACCGCTAAGCTAAAGGTGGCTAATATTGGGCTATAAAGGAACTACAGCACGGTCACATGACTTCACGTCACCACCGCTAAGCTAAAGGTGGCTAATATTGGGCTATAAAGGAACTACAGCACGGTCACATGACTTCACGTCACCACCGCTAAGCTAAAGGTGGCTAATATTGGGCTATAAAGGAACTACAGCACGGTCACATGACTTCACGTCACCACCGCTAAGCTAAAGGTGGCTAATGTTGGGCTATAAAGGAACTACAGCACGGTCACATGACTTCACGTCACCACCGCTAAGCTAAAGGTGGCTAATATTGGGCTATAAAGGAACTACAGCATGGTCACATGACTTCACGTCACCACCGCTAAGCTAAAGGTGGCTAATGTTGGGCTATAAAGGAACTACAGCACGGTCACATGACTTCACGTCACCACCGCTAAGCTAAAGGCGGCTAATGTTCGGCGTGACGTGTTGTCGTCTCATTTCACAATTCACCAGTGGGGTATTTACTGACGCATGTATGTCGTAGAATAAAAATATCTTCAGCTTGTGTTGACCACAGAACTTTTTTCAGCCTAAAAATTAGACCAAATTAAAACAAGGGAACAGAAAGTGCTAAAATGCTGACTCATTTCAGGGTTTTAGGACTCATTCCTGAACCACTCTTTTAAAATACTCTTACATGTGTAGATGCACTTCTACTGTGCAGTACTTGTGATCGTGTAAAATGTAACAGTGCCGGCTCACTGGTGAGTCACTAACAGGACTGAGAGCACTATTGTTTAACACTTGCAACAGGGTTTAACAGTGGGGTTAAACATAGAATGGGTTCCAGAGAGATGTTGAGTGCTAACAGCGGCTGATGTACGTCCGGTCTCTGTTTGCATGGTGCTCTAGCCGGTGAATAATTGAAAGCGTGGATGTGCAGCCGCAAAATGTAGCTGTGACGGGGCCTGGCTGAACAAACGCAGAACAGCAGGAGCTTTTTGGCAAGCGGCTCTGATGCCACCTCTCGTTTGGGGGGGACACATCGCGGTGTAACGAGCCTCATTAGAACAAAACTCCATCCACACTTCAAAGGCTTCCTCTCTTTTTTATACCGGGAGTGGAAGCAGAATCCCTGGGATATTTTAGCACCTTCTCCATCCCCTCCGTCACATCTCCCGCTCCGAGAGCAAGAGGAGGCAAAGGCAACGTTTTGGGTCATTTTTAGATCTCGAGGAGCGGAGGCGGGCGCTGATTAATACCAAATTATGATAATGATCTGGAGGATGAGGAAAGGGCAGATGAGGTTTCTTATTATCCTCCTCCCCCCCATCGCTCAGGTGATGAAGGATCCGGGGCGCTGCTGCTCTCTGACTTTGGGGAAGGGACAGACGAGAGGTTCTCTAATTTTGGTCAAGTCAGAGGGATGTTTTTGGTTTCTGTTTTCTGGTTTTGGGCTGATGCCAAAATCAAATGTTTAGCTCAGAGCTGTAAATATCTCAGGGAGGAGACTGTAACCTCATTTTCACCTGACTTCCCCCAAACACACACACACACACACACACACACACACACACACACACACACACACACACACACACACACACACACACACACACACACACACACACACACACACACACACACACACACACACACACACACACACACACACACACACACACACACACACACAGACACACACACACACACACACACACACATATTTATGCATATCATCCTCTGTTCTGCATTCCTCTAATTGGAGTTAAAGTGAAGCCAGACACCCCCCTTCCCTGTGTCTGTCTCTATTATGTCAGAGTCACATTTATATCTCTCTGCACGTCTGCTTTTGTCAGTTTTAATTTAATTATATTATTTATCAACCTCACTGTGATTAGCTATTTGTTTTACATGATTGTATTTATGTTGTATAGGTTTGTATTAGTGTATTATCTTCTTATAGACTGTGCACTGACTGCTGTGGGTAAAAGTGAGAAACTGAAACCTCTGATATAGAATTTCTGTCTAAAAATGGAGCTCACATAAAGTGCAAAGTCAACCAGAGGGATTTGATTCCTCTGCACTAAAACAGGATTCCCACTGTCATGGAATTCCAGGGAAAGCTTTCAAATCAGAAAAAGAATAAAGTCAGTCAAAGTCAACTTTATTGTCAATCTTTCAGTTTGTGTGTACAGACAGAGGGATTGCAATACCGTGTCCCCCAATCCTGAATACAAAAATACAAATATGTATGAAAATATGTATAAAATATGTATATCCTATATATACCTAACTATTTTGAGAAGATTTGGGTTGACGCTCCCCCCATCCATTGCTACATCAAATGATCAGCTCTTGGTTGAAGAGATGTGGCCATTAAAGACGACCATTCTTCTAGACTTAGGGTTTGGGGCAAGACCCCATGAAGTGATCCGGAGGCAAACATTCACAGTGGCCAAACAGTGGTACTACAACTTATGTGTCATTTTGACTGAAAAATACTTTTCGTCATTGACTTACATTGGAGAAGAGACGTCTGTAAATCAGCCAATATATAACATTTTTAAACTAAGTCAGCTACCCAGTACGAACACTTTTATCAACCCGATTTAGTTATTTTTCATCTCACTGGGGCAAGAGTGGGAGATTGGGGGCGGGACTTAGGCAAAACACAAGTACTCATACTATATGGTCCCAGATACGGGTACATTTTACTCTTGGGAATCAAGCTATTTTTGCTTAATGCACCACTGATTAATTCTCATAGGAATAAACGGGCCCCGCTTCCTTTATACATCCATGGTTTGGGGGCAGGTCAAGGGCCAAATACCAAGGACATCGAAAAGTTATTGAAATGAAGTTAAACATGGAAAACTTAAAAAAAAATCAATGGTAAAAATGTGTGGGATCCATGCCAATAGCATATTGACAGTGAATAGATATGTTTGGTGTTTTACTGTGGAATAAAAATCAATGTCAAATATATCCAGCATATACATAACTTTTAATATAAAATTTCCAAACACAGCTGTTTCATACTCCCACGCCTCTCACAGCAGAATAAAAAGACAATATAGAAGACAATTTAGAAAATATTAACTCCAACATTTTTTACAGAAAACGGATGAACACTTCTTCCACCATGACAATCATTTACCTTCAGGGTTGTACTATTATAAGCAAGTGCACTTTTTAATTGCCCTGCTCATTTCCAGATGGAAAGCATCATGCAAAACATTAAGAACAATTTGTTGGATAATTGTGTCCCGCCCTGAGTCCACTGTATGCAACGTCTCATGCATTGTTCAACAGTGGTGAGCAGAACACATTCAGACTTATTGGCCCAAAGGTCGACCAATGCCCTTTACAAATAGGACCATGGGGAGATATTTCGGCAATGAAGTTTGTTAGTATCTCTGGACACATTAGCTTTTACCCGAAGAATCCTGCAGCCTTCGTTCAAGTTTCTCAAATATGTCCATTATATACCAGCAGCCCATTAGCTCGAGCGCTAGCTGTGTTTCACAGAGCAGGGGACTTTACAATTGGTCAAACATGGGGTTTAAATGTAGTATTAGGTCAGGGGAAGTCTTACTGCTTTGTTTCACTATGCAAACTGTCAGAGTTTTTAAACAGACAGAAAACGTTTAGATTTTGGGTGTATTTTATTACCAATTCACCAAGTTATTTAAAATGCATCCACTATGATCATTCACAATATAAACTGTAAAAGGAGCATGTTTACAGCTTTTAAAACGTTTAAAATAACTCAAATTAAATATTAATATATTGTCATTTTGGGGTTTTAGTTGATTGACAAACAATGTTTATCTTGGCTTTCAGAATATAGTTGATTTAGTGGATTCATTCTCTACTAACTCCCACTGTCACTGACTCTTGCCCCCTCCATCAACATTTGCATTACATTAATGCAAATGTTCGGAGAAAATGTTGTTAATGTAATGCTGTGAAGCCAGCACACCTCTCTGAATATTTTTGCACATTTATGTTCAACACTACCTCTGCACTAAAGCTGCACTTCTCTCCATTATAAATGATAGTATTTGTCATACTTAAAAAGTATTTACTAAGTGAAACGTAGCAAAGAAAAAGCGCTTTAAGCAGCACAGAACACAATGTAAACCGTTTCCAGGGGAACGTTTGTCGTCATAATCAGACTATAAATACAGCTTTGAAGCTTGTAAAGATGGGATGAAAACTTCAGCAATCACTGTCTTATCTCACTCAAATAAATGAATGACAGTATTAAATGATTAGCACAGAATTCAGATGATACATACAGCATTGATGCTTGTGAAGGTACGGTGACAAAGGCAAATTGAGCAATTTAAAGGCAGAGGCATTACTTGTTTCCTCAGAAAATACACAGCATACACTCACTAACTTCTTACGTCCAACATTAACAAGCTTACCATTTTTTTTTTTTTTAACATTTATATTTTATTAAACATTTTCAAAAGACAAAAACACACGGACAAGGGCATGGCTCACACACATCACAAGTAGGACAGGACATAACATGAAGGGTGGGGGGCAGGGGGATTACAGTGTCAGTTACATTTGATGTATGCATATGGCGTATTTATTTATGATGTGCTTCATAATATACTGTAGGTATACTTCATTGTTTAATAGGTAAATAAATAGATAAATAGTCAAATAAATAAATACATATATTATGCACACATATGTACATACACACACACACAACTCTTTCTCTTATGATTAATTCACCTATTCATCCATTTCCCATTTAATTTCACTTCTTTCATTATTATTACCGTTATTTTTCTTAAAATTAATTAGCTTAATTATTCTGATAGATGGGTCTCGGTCATACATCTGCTGACTGTTGAACATTGTAATAATAATAATAATACATTGGATTTTTGTAGCGCTTTTCCTAGTGCTCAAAGACGCTTATTATAAGAGGAACAGCGTGCTAAAAAGCTTTGTTATAGACAAATAAAGATTTCAGAATCATAACTAATCCAGTGGTGGTCCCATGGTGGGGACGAGCATTTGGATCATTTTTGAGGAACAAAAACAACATCATTGGAAAGTTTTGAATCTCCTCTTTCCAGCGTTGTATATAACTCAAAATGTGTCTGGTATTGATAGAGCAGGTCACATACATCGAATAACTCACATGGCTGGAATATTTTTCAAACCATAATGAACTTTCTCCGTCCCACTCCTTCCACTGTATGCCTCGCTCTCTTTTCTACATCAAAGCTGTCCTCATCCCAGTACTGTTTAATGAACATATTTCCAGTCCACCCACCTGCTTATTCAGAGCCGCCCACATCAAAGAACCCAGGGAGAACCTTGACTTTTGGTTGTGATGAAGGCGAGGCCTGCCGCTCCGTTATTCCTGCTCTGCCTCAGGCTTCAGCTCTTTTGGAATTCCTCCGCCTAATGTCCTCCTTCCTCTCCGAAGAGAAGTCCAGAGCCAGATTAACACCGTGTGCTAGGATTCTCAGAGGCTTAGTTAATAAAAGAAAGTAAAAATCAAAGGCCAGGTTGCATCTGCTGGTTCATTAAAACATGTTTCTGTTGAGGCTGAGCTTTGGTCTGGGAACCTTCAGAACCACAAACAAAAAATACACCCACTCATGTGTCACTTATGATTTTTATTTGCAATTCCACTCTCTTTTCAATATGATTCAGAGGTTTAATCTTCATAAAAGGAGACTAGTTAACATAAAAATGTGAGGCCATGAATAGTTTTACAATGGAAAGAGCACCAGGAGGTCTATCTTTGTCAACACAAGTCCCATGGAAGAAGTAATGAATTAATCACAGAGAGCAAATCAGGCATGCTAAAACAGAAAGTGAATTTCTCAGAGCTGGAATTATTGCTTTTTTACAAAATGAAAAGTTAAAAAAAGAACAAAGGGAAGCGGCAGATGTGTGTGCCTCAAGACAGTCTGAATATAGTAAGATCAATCCCTAGAACGTTAACTGAAAAGTGGCTCTGCTGGTCACAAGCTGACTTTAAATAAGAAATGCATCTGTTAAAATAACTCATTCTGCCCTGATATTTCATATTCAACACACAGCGTGGCTTGTGAGCTGTGGAATTGACGGCTGTCAGATATGTCATCGGCAGAGTTGAGGCTTTTAAGTGAGGAGGTGGTGGGAAACTCGTACGTTCCTGAGAAATCTGTCACGCCTAACGCTGACTGCAGAACTAGCAATAGAAATCCTGTCTGACTAAAGCGCCATAGGGGCAGATGGTATTTTTCATGAATCACCTTTCCAACATGTTTTCCACCAGATGGTCCCATGGCACCGAAAAAAACGCAACAGACACGGTAAGAATATAACTACGACTCTTGTGAATAACAGAGCTTGATAATCTTTACCAAAGCATAGTAATGTCACTGGAATACTCTTTTAGTTGATTCATTCTCTAACAACTCCCACTGTCACTGAGTCTTACCCCCTCCATCAATACTTGCATTACATTAATGTTAATTAAATGTTGCGAGAAAATCTTGTTGATTTAATACTGTGAAGCCCCCCAAACACCCCTCTGAATATTTTGCACATTTATGTTCAACTACCTCTGCTCTAAATCTGCTCTCCATTTTAAATGATAGTATTTGTGGTAGGCTACTTTTAGTGTACTTAAAAAAGTGTTTACTGAGTGAAACGCTTCAAATAAAAAACGCTTTAAGAAGCTCAAAACACAACGTGAACTGTTTCCAGGGGACACTAAAAAGTGACGCACAGAGCTGGGACCGGAGTTGACGTTGAGGATTATAAAGCTGAACAACTGTCTCTGTTGCAGAGTTAGTCTTTCTCATAACTGTAGCGTGTCGGTATATCTGAAATGACTAGGTTAGCTAGATCAGGGGTCCCCAATCCCCGGTCCGCGAAATAGCTGTGAGTTTATCGTAATATTTGCAGAATTATAAATATATAAAAATATTTGATCATAATATTTTTTTTATAATTTTCGCGCCTATACCAGTCATATTATTTCATCCAGTAGCTAGTTAATATTTCACCAGAAAACCGTTGAAAATGGCTTTTATGATGTTCCGAGGGATTCGGCGGCTCAGCCTAAGGTCTCAGCCCCACGTGCGCACGAGAAAGTTATCGGTGCGCCAAGTAGGAAGCGGAGCGCACAGGAGACAACCGTTTAATTGCAGACTATTATGTTTATGTGGGGAAATGGCAGTGCATACATTATTTGAGATATATTTCAAACTCGGACTTCATTTTAAGGACATGTCGGCCAGGGGTGTAGAGCTATTTGTTTAAGCACCGGATTGGCAAAACAGGAGAGTAAACCAGTCTGCCTTGATCTATGAATTCATGTCCGGGACTCTCACGGTATCTGTTGCCCACAGCTGTTTTATAGAAGGAAAACTTCCTTCACTTCATGAAATGGCTGCAGCATCAGGAGGCAGCGGGACGTATACTCCGCCTCTGAGAAGTGCAGCACCAGCGCGCCGAGAGCTGTGCCTTTTTACGCACTGCCTTCACTGTGTTTACCTTCATCAGAACAGCTTAAGAGTGACTGCAGGCTGCTACGTGTTAACCACACACACCTCTACCTCTACACACATCTCTACACACATCGAACTGCCCCATTACTCCCCCTTTTATTAGTTTTATGAAGGAGATGTCCAGTCACCAAGGCGCATGATGTGTGTGTGTGTGTGTGTGTGTGTGTGTGTGTGTGTGTGTGTGTGTGTGTGTGTGTGTGTGTGTGTGTGTGTGTGTGTGTGTGTGTGTGTGTGTGTGTGTGTGTGTGTGTGTGTGTGTGTGTGTGTGTGTGTGTGTGTGTGTGTGTGTGTGTGTGTGTGTGTGTGTGCTCTGCTCAGTTCAGCTCAGCTCTGTGTGTTCGGTGTGTTTGTGTCTGTCCGACACCGGCATTTGTTTTCAAATGACCATGAACAGTAATTTACACACATCTGGATAACTCCATAGGTAGCCTATATGCGGGTGTTCCCAAAATAAATTGGTTTAATCTTAATCTCGATGTAGGGCTAAATGCTGTCGGAGTGCACCGAAACGAACAACACTATCATAATATCTTCTGAAAACAAATGCCAGTGTCACACAGACACACACACACCCTGGCGACCGGACATCTCCTTCATAATGTGCCTTCTCCTCGTTTTCCGATTATCCATAAATCATACAAACAAAACCAAAACGGCGATTTAACTGTTTTCCCGTTTTGGTTTAAAAACTGAATAACGTTGTTTTTTTAGTTTTCCGTTTTTCCGAAAAACCAAAAAACGACACTGGTTCTTTTTTAAACTTTGTTAATATGTTTTGGATGCATATTGTTCTAGTATTTGTTCAGGCTGTTACATACAATTAGCCTCTGTTGCTACCTGCTGGTGGCGAGTAAATATTAAAATCAGTTCAACCGGTCCGCGATTTCTTTTTTTATGTATCTGCCGGTCCTCGGCACAATGAAGGTTGGGAACCCCTGAGCTAGATAGCTTACGGCAGATCTGCAATAACATCAGAGGAATCAAATGATCACATTGTTAAAATAAGCCAATAAAAACCTACATTTTAGGTAAATTTCCAACAACAGAGACAGTTTTCCAGCTTTATAATCCTGAACATCAACAAGCTCTCCGGTCCCAGCTGCGTGCGTCACTTTTTAGTGTCCCATGGTCTCCCAGCTGCGTGCGTCAATTTTTAGTGTCCCCTGATCTCCCAGCTGTGTGCATCACTTTTTAGTGTCCCCTGGTCTCCCAGCTGCGTGCGTCACTTTTTAGTGTCCCCTGGTCTCCCAGCTGTGTGTGTCACTTTTTAGTGTCCCATGGTCTCCCAGCTGCGTGCGTCACTCTTTAGTGTACCCTGGTCTCCCAGCTGTGTGTGTCACTTGTTAGTGTCCCCTGGTCTCCCAGCTTTGTGCATCACTTTTTAGTGTCCCATGGTCTCCCAGCTGCGTGCGTCACTTTTTAGTGTCCCCTGGTCTCCCAGCTGTGTGTGTCACTTTATAGTTTCTCCTGGTCTCCCAGCTGTGTGCATTACTTTTTAGTGTCCCCTGGTCTCCCAGCTGTGTGCATTACTTTTTAGTGTCCCCTGATCTCCCAGCTGTGTGCGTCACTCTTTAGTGTCCCCTGGTCTCCCAGCTGTGTGCATCACTCTTTAGTGTCTCCTGGTCTCCCAGCTGTGTGCGTCACTTTTTAGTGTCCCCTGGTCTCCCAGCTGTGTGCGTCAGTTTTTAGTGTCCCCTGGTCTCACACTACGCCTAGAGTAAAAAGTCTGATTAATGCGCTTTACCGTAGTGGTAAAGGGGACATTATGGTGGAGTGCGCGCTCACAAAAGAGGCGGTGTCTGTTGTGCTCCCTCAGCACAGAGAAAATGGTCTTTATTCCATGTACTTCCTGGTTCTCAAGACAGGGGAATTCAGACCTATTCTAGATCTCTGCAGCCTGAATCGACACATTGCCTGCAGAAAATTCCGCATGTTAACTATAAAACAGTTAATGGGGCTAGCGCAACCGGGCGATTGGTTGACCACCATCGACCTGAAAGATGCATACTTTCAAGTGGAAACTGCTCCGGAGCACAGAAAGTATCTGCGTTTTGCCTTACAGGGGATAGCCTACGAGTACAGCAGATTACAGTTCGGCTACTCCCTATCCCCACGCACGTTCAGCAAATGTGTGGCCACTGCGCTCCAACCGCTGCGCGTCCACGGCGTGAGAGTTTTATTTGACCTAGACGACCTCATAGTCATGGCCAGGTCCAGGGAACAGGCAATGCTTTGCACAGCGCAATTGATCACACACCTAACCAAGTTGGGCTTGTGATAAAAAAAAGAGCACCCCCGTACCTCACCAACAGGCGTTGTATTTGGGAGCGGTGCTTGATGAAGGCGCATCTCCACTGGGACGGGTGACCTCCTACATCCCTGAAATCACTGTTGTGGAAGAGAGCGTTGCTACTCGCCTTAATGTATCATTCTACCAGAGGTTGCGCAAGACTTTTTCGATGCTCGTCATTTTGATGGACAGGATCATAAAATGTCCCCTCGTGGGAGTGCGTACAGCGTAAAGCCAAAACCCACAGACATTGCAATGATTTGTACGGCAAAGTGCGGTTTGGAAACTATATCATTTCCTTTTTGGAGGGCATGCATAACACTGCATAACACCGGAGCATCGCTGCGGGGAAGCTTTGGCGCTGTTCCGAGCTTGTCCTAATCTCTCAAAATGACGGACTGCTTTCAGATTTTTCCGTCATTGTTCAAAAACGCGACCTCTGCATTCTACCAATAGTAACACCCATATCCCTGCACCTATTTATACATTCATAAATTAGCCAAGGACAGGTTCGACGTTAGCAGTCATGCTCTGTTCTGCTGGTAATGCACGAGGTATTCTGCAGGTGCCTGAGCGCAGATCACTTGTGCACTGAGACCTGCAGGGTTACAGATGTGTTCTCCCAGGAGCCTCCAGTCAGAACACAATGAGAGTAAGCGAAGATTTTCTGTGGCAGGAAGGATGTGCTCCCTCCCACCGCTGACAGGAGAAGATTACTCCACGCCGCCCACCGGATCACACTGACTGTAATGCCCTCATGGCCATGTTTGTTTATTCACAGGCAAATTATTCTATTTCTCCAGTTTCTCCAGTTGTATTCTTTCTACTTAAAGCTTAGAGAGACGGCTGGAGCTGCACGAAGACACTAAATGAATACAACCAGAACCACTTTCACTGTTTGCAAAATCTGCTTTCCGTTGCATCCTGGACTGATCACTTTCTTCTGCTAATGGGAAATTACTTTATCGCTATTTTTGTGTGCAGGTTTGCCAGTTTTTAAAAGCTAATTTCAACGTAAAAGGACACAGGCCTGTTGCTGTTATCATGGATCATTGCATGGTCGTGTCAGAAGTGTGTTTTTTCTGCCGCAGGCAAATGATTCATCCCCTCAGAGGACCCCGAGGGTTATGGGAAGGAGGGGAAGGAGGTGAAGGTGGGGAAGGAGGTGAAGGAGGGGAAGGAGGTGAAGGTGGTGAAGGAGGTGAAGGAGGTGAAGGTGGGGAAGGAGGTGAAGGAGGTGAAGGAGGGGAAGGAGGTGAAGGAGTTGAAGGTGGTGAAGGAGGTGAAGGAGGGGAAGGAGGTGAAGGTGGGGAAGGAGGTGAAGGAGGTGAAGGTGGTGAAGGAGGTGAAGGTGGTGAAGGAGGTGAAGGAGGTGAAGGTGGTGAAGGAGGTGAAGGAGGTGAAGGAGGGGAAGGAGGTGAAGGTGGTGAAGGAGGTGAAGGAGGTGAAGGTGGGGAAGGAGGTGAAGGAGGTGAAGGAGGGGAAGGAGGTGAAGGAGGTGAAGGTGGTAAAGGAGGTGAAGGAGGTGAAGGAGGTGAAGGTGGTGAAGGAGGTGAAGGAGGTGAAGGAGGTGAAGGAGGGGAAGGAGGTGAAAGAGGTGAAGGTGGTGAAGGAGGTGAAGGTGGTGAAGGAGGGGAAGGAGGTGAAGGAGGTGAAGGTGGGGAAGGAGGTGAAGGAGGTGAAGGTGGTGAAGGAGGTGAAGGAGGTGAAGGTGGTGAAGGAGGTGAAGGAGGTGAAGGTGGTGAAGGAGGTGAAGGAGGGGAAGGAGGTGAAGGTGGTGAAGGAGGTGAAGGTGGTGAAGGTGGTGAAGGAGGTGAAGGAGGTGAAGGTGGTGAAGGAGGTGAAGGAGGTGAAGGAGGGGAAGGAGGTGAAGGAGGTGAAGGAGGGGAAGGAGGTGAAGGTGGTGAAGGAGGTGAAGGTGGTGAAGGTGGGGAAGGAGGTGAAGGAGGTGAAGGTGGGGAAGGAGGTGAAGGAGGTGAAGGTGGGGAAGGAGGTGAAGGAGGTGAAGGAGGGGAAGGAGGGGAAGGAGGTGAAGGTGGTGAAGGAGGTGAAGGTGGTGAAGGAGGGGAAGGAGGTGAAGGAGGTGAAGGAGGTGAAGGAGGTGAAGGTGGTGAAGGAGGTGAAGGAGGTGAAGGTGGTGAAGGAGGTGAAGGTGGTGAAGGAGGTGAAGGTGGGGAAGGAGGTGAAGAAGGGGAAGGAGGTGAAGGTGGCCAGTTTTACATAAAGCTCTCATTTCTTGAGAGCCATAAGTTGAGATCAATCTTCCTCCTCACATCACGGCAGGGCAGCGAGGCACCGCCATCCTCCTTTAAACCCTCCGAAGCTCTAGCTGTTGAAGTCTTCTCAATGAATGATCTCATAGTAAAGATGTGTAGAGAAAGTATCACTGCATGCAAATTATATATTCCCTTTTTTTAGTGAGAAGATAATAACTCTGATATTCAAGGTTTTCATTTTCATCACCATTCTTCTTGTCTAACTGCTGAAATTGATTCGATGAGCATTCAGTGACAATCCTCTTTTAATTTGTGTTGGAGCCTCTTAATGTTTGGATTATTCCTCCCACATTACATCTCAGAGGAACCGCATAATTGAAGCAAGTCACCGAACGCAACTCAGCTCTGTGTAATCACATCTGAAGACTTCAAACCTGACACTAGCTTGACACAAATCAGCAGCAAACAGGTAACTCCGATTTCATGCCCTATTTACTCTCTTATTAACAGCCGGAATGTTTCCCTTGTATCAAAGAAAAGCCTGTGTATCCTTTGGTGCTTTGTTGATGAATGTGTAGAGACATTAACACTACTTTGATAATGGGTTAGATGTTATGTGCAGTGTGATGAAAAGCCACGTAGTAAGAGGAAGAGTCATGGACTGCTTCTGGTTCTCTATAGTACTTTTACTACACGCGATATATCTGAAATGTTCTCCAACAGTTCCTGCTGTGTGAGCAGGAATTGATATCCATTTCAATCTGTACTGCCACCTCAAGACGTCCCAAATGTGGGAGCAAATAATGTGTTGTAAATGAAAGCAGATGAATTACGGGGGCAAAAACACGTAAAAAGGTAAAACCGCTTAATCATGAAGCAAGCCAACCAATCACAGGGCTCGGCTGATGACACAGTTACTGCTGGGCATTTGCGCAATAATTTTCACGAATGATTTGACTTTTCTCGCATACTTGTTAAACATGTTTTTGTTATTATTGTTTATTTAAATTTAAATATATTTAAATTCTCTAAATTGGTTTAGAATTTATATTTATTAATACAATTTAAGCAATACAACTGTAAAAAGTAACCAGTAAGTGATGTTTTGAGAACTGCCTTATTTTCCTTTTTGTGTATTTAATATTTCTCTTAAAACACCTTTTTTTTCTTTTTAATCAGATATTTAATATCTCAATTAATAATTTAAATATATACGAGAAGAGTTGGCATAAGATATCTTTTTTTTATGATGCTACCTTCCGAGTCCGCCTACAAAAATAGGTCTTCACTGCAGATCTCTATTCTTATTATCTGGCATCGTCCTTCTTCTTCTTCTGTTGAGTTTTATGTGGGTTAACATCCATGTATCCAATCCACTTTATTTCTACAGCACATTTTAAAAACAGAGGGTTTGCCAAAGTGCTCCACAACGAACATAACATTGTATAATATTACAAGAATAGATAAAAGGCCCACATAATTATAGATACAAATAAATAAAGGCTATGGACAATAGAGCATAGCTCAGAATGACTCTAAAGTGAGGGGAAAGAGGTGGGTCTTTAGGCGGGGCTTAAACGTTTGAAGAGTCGGGGACAATTCGACATGGGGAGTAATGTTTCATTACTGCCACCTGCTAGACTGTCCATTGCTCCATCTATTCCAGCATAGAAGGAAATGTTATGGAATACCCTGAATGTGTGAATAGTGAAAATCACTTGCAGCACCTGAAATATTACCTCAGCTATTTACCAAGAACTGTGTGTGAACGAGACACATG
>NC_136904.1:5606656-5724156 GCF_949606895.1 Notothenia rossii | reverse complement strand
CTCACTGTTGGTTAAGTACTTTCTGAACACACCGTGTCATCGAGCCTCTATTAGACTCTAATTTAGTAACAAGAAGTCAGGTCACCTCCGAATGAATAAAGTAATGACTTTTCCTTTCCGAGCTATAACTTCTCTGGATTTCCTTCAATCTATTTGGTTCTGGTCAGGCTCATTTTGTGAACATTACCTCAGACATAGCCCGCCTGCATTGGATAGTTGATGAGTAACTGATAAAAGGCTATGGTAATTCAATATTCAAGGCTTTTATTTTCATTTGTACATGTTGTTACGGTATGTCGATGAAAATCTTATGTCCCAGGCTCCTCCAACAATGCAACACAGTAAAACAGATAATATAAATATATGACCGACTCTGTCAGTAATAAGTGTCCTTTTTCCCACTTCTTGATACTTTCTGATACAAATGTCTTAGGATTGTCTGGTTAGAGGAGGTAAAACTGAAAACGTATTCAAAATGGCACCGGGTCAAATGACAGTTCACTCGTTTGGATTGACAGGCCATTCCTTGATGAAAACTCCACTTGAAAGAGACTGTAGATGCACATCGATGCCCGGGGGGCTAATTGCGGGGGAACCATGGTGAACATTGTTTGAAGCCACCTGCTGAGATGTAAGTATGGAGGAGCGTCACACACCGTCTGCTCAGAGAGAATCAGGTCAACCATTTATTTTGCAACCTGCAAAAATTCACCTCCAAGACAGCCCTTCATTCTGAGACACGCCATGACAGCTCTTTGATCTGGAAGCAAAGGCAACCGTTTAAGGTTTAAATTTGGACATGATAATCTCTATTACAAGAAACCAATGATTGCAACAATAAAAGAAGAATATGCTTCACTCTGATAATCAGCACTAAAGGAGCACTCACAGTAAGAGGCATGGAGGTCACATACATATTACATCTTACTAAAGGTAATATTAAAAAGTATATGCCTAAGAAGAAGACATCAAGCGAGGAGGTTAGATATTTGTTTATGCTGTTGATGACACACTCATCAAATAACCTCACGTACATTACGAACTTCCTTTCACCCTCAAGCAAAACACTGGTTGCAACATGAAGTAAATTAGTGGTGGGGTGGTAGCCGAGGGGTTGGCGAAGCAATGCTATAAATGCTGAAAGTTGTGATGGAGCTGCACATACCTGTTGGCAAAAAGCTCTTTACAAATACTCAACATAACTGCTCGGTTGCCTCAAGCGCATCTGAAGATTCTCTGCATGTTTAGTTGTTAAAAGAATGGACACCTCTTTATCAAAACATTATAAGTTCATAAAGACTTCAACTTGAATGCACTTGTTCGGGCACAGGGGGCGTATCAGTGGTGCTTTGTAAAGTCAATCTTGTGTGTGTTGGACAAAACAGATAATTGTTAATAAACACATTTTAGATGCAGTGATTGCATAACGCTGCCGGTGACTTACTGCCTAAAAGACATCCTGATGGAGGTACTGCTTCTGTACTGGTGTGCTGTGTTCACTCTGCAGCTTGTGTAGTCAAGGCTGGTCCAAATTAAAGTCCCCTATATGAAAAAAATAAGCCCTTAGGGACAATGGGCATGGAGGCATTATCGTTGGTGGTCAGGAGACTGCAGAGACGTACAGATTTATGTAATTGTTCTGCAAAGAGCCCATATTACATCTTGTTGATGCTGAACTAGACCTAAACATCCTACACATAACCTGAGGGGATGCATTTTGTTTATAAGGATTTCCATTAGCTGATGGATATACATCTGCTACTCTTCCTGGGGTCTACACATAAACATAACAGAAACAAAGGAAGACATTAATACATTACAAAAACAAGACACGTAAAACTACATGAATGACATATATTCAAATGTATATACCATAGCTGAGCGATGGCCTGTGACAAAAGAACAAACATCTTTATATTATACAGTGAACAATAAGGGATGCTCCCGGCCATTGAAGACACATTAGGATCTTATGCAAACAATCACGATGTGTTGCTTCTCTTATTCTTTTTTTATATTTTTTTCCGAAATATGATCTGAAAGGCAGTTTTATTCAACGATAGCTATTGGACTGCACCGTGTTTTAGATTTGTTTAATGTTCTTTCCAAAGATATGTTTCTTATACACACAGACAACTCTATCTACTTGCAAAACAGTAACATTTTTGACTGCTAGATTCAACAGAAGTCTAGAGATTTGTTTGGAATTGGATTTCTCTTTTCGATTTGTTTGAGGGAAGTCTGTTGACCCATTCAAATACTGAGGGATGCTTTTACTTCGTTTGTAATTGGTGTAGATATATATAGCGTGTTAAATCATATGAACACATAAACATACTCCTTATCATGTCAAAGTTACATTTCTAAAGATGGAAGACCTGTGGTCCAAGCAAGGAACCCTGTGGAATCCCAAATTCTATATTTTTTATGTTATATATTAAAAATATTTTAGTTGATTAGGACGATCTGGGTTTAATTGGTTAAAAGATGAGTTCAGGCTACAGGAGTTTCCGAGTAGAAAAGTAAACATCTTTCAGCCAGATGTATGGTTTTGTGAGGGATTTATGGACCCCGTCTTTGACCCCGTCTCCCAAACTGTTTCAAGTAATTTCAAACATGTTTCGTATTTAGGATCTGGATTATTAGTACTTTTCGAGCGGTAACACAAAAGCCAATGAGAGAGAAAAGCAGAAGCAGCTGACGCCAACATTAGCTAGCAAGCTAGTGTTGACAGATATTCAAATCTAGAAAAGTATAGACAACCCTTATCACCCCATATGGAACATACAGAAAGAGTAGCATCAATGTAATCTGCTACCATTCTCTGTAGTCTTCCATGTATGTTTCCAACACTACGTGGTTTCTCATTATTGATGGAAACAATAAGGCCAAGCTGACTCTGATTCGGTTTGTGTCTTGTAGGGACAATCCATCCCTTCAATGTTTTTAATTTCTAAACAGGAAACAGACAACTTTTCAATGTCTCCCCTTCGAGTCTTCAAGGGCTTTTGTTCTTGGTGCCACACAGATCCCTTTCCATTTTCCTCAGAGCCTATGAAATACAAACAACACAGGACACCCTGCATTTTCTTTTTTTAAAGTTATTTGAGATGTTCCACAATCAGCCATTGATTTGGTTATAAATGTGAGTGGAGATCATAATATTTTGCATTGTTATTTTACATAATTCATTTGTAATTTAGACCTCTTTAAAACATTTAAACAATATGTTAATGTAGAAAGCACATCCTGTAAACGGAGGTGAACATCTGAAGGAAGCCAGACATCTAAAGTAATTATTTGAGAGTAGGTATCATATTTTTTAAAATGAGTGACATCTCATTTTGGAAAAGAGCCTTGAAATTGCTAAGCTCCCCACACTCACCTGTTTCTCCCGTCGCTCGCTGGGTGTTGAAGTGTAGTGAAGGTGACGGAAACCAAATTCCTCTCTCTAGACTTGTCTCCCTAACAACTCTGAAGTTGCTATCTCACACTGTCTCTGTCTTTGGTGTGAGACTAGCTGTTCTTCCCGCCTTTAGCTCCCAGGAGTGTGTGCGCCCATAATCATGCTCTGCGTTTGCTGGATTGCTCCATCCAAAAAAATACACATTTATTTGCTTTTACCAAGCAGAATTTCACAAGAAAAAAGCTAATCCACGGTGTGTTGTTGAGACACATTAAGCTTTTAAACAATAAAGGGGAAATATCTGTTGTTTTTGTGAAGTAATTAGGGAAACTGTGTAAATAACAAGACACATGCAAAAACATCCCAAACACACTCGTAAAGCCTCCTGAAAAGAAAGAAGCCTTATTTGGTATTTATAACGCTTCCTCTCATTTCTCCACAGTGCTGTTTGTCCTCTCAGCTGCTTCCCTGGCATCCAGCCTCTGCTCCTCCTGGCCAAGCTCAGCCACAACTGTCCCACATGCCATGTCTGCTGGATGTGTGAACAAAGCTCTGAGGGAGCCAGGCGAAAACGGACCTCTTAAGTGAGTCGGACGCAGTCAGGCGGGACGGCTGAGAATGTCTTCGCCTTTGATTCCCCCGGGGAACAGAGACGGAAAACAAATGGAGTCTGACTCCCTTATTTTCTCAAGGTCCTGCGAGTGACCTGCCGTTGCTGCTGTACACAGGCTGATGTTCCCGCCGAGCTGTCCTGGGGTCTGTCACAATTGAAAGGGGCCCCGAAACCCCTCCTTCCTCCTTCCTCCTTCCTCATCCACATTCAGCCCAGAGCTCGCAGCCGCTCAGACTCTGCTGACAACTCAGTCGGCCTGCTCACACGGCGCTGACTTGCTGCCAACGAGCCAAATGTGGGACAAAGAGGACGTTTTTGCAGGACAATTCCGGGACATGTTACTGCGTTGCTAAGAGCTAGTTTAGATTAATATATATTTTGGTTTCAGGAGGAATATATCAATAGATTGATATTTTCTTTATGAGCCAGGTGTTTCTGGTCAAAATATTCACCTCCGTAAGCAATAAAAAATAAATTCTGGCAAATCTGACAATAACTCTTTGGGAATCGCCCTTCACCGGCCATACCCATAAGTAAATACATTTCTCTGTTGATTGATTGACATCTGACACAACTAATGGTGATGATAGCCCCCTCGATTTCTACACGCCTTTAGATAAAAGCGTTGTTTTGGACGGGCGACTGTCAATCAAATGCGGAACATCGGCTAAATGTGTGGGACAAATGATAATAAGCGGGACACCTGGTCACCCTAGACCAGGGATGGGCAACTTGGATGGTGGTGGGGGCAACATAATGAATGTACTGGCCAGCAGGGGGCCACAGATTCACTTGGAACACACACACACACACATTCCATGTGTTGTATGTATTTATTAACAAATATACTAAGTCTGACATCTTCATTGACATTTTACAATCTTTCAGGGAACGTCCTCTAATAAGCTCACTAAACAAATATCAGTTGACAGAAATGTTATTTAATGTTTACAAGTGGCATGTTTGTATTGAACAGGTTATTTAACAGTGGAATAAAACGATTTTAAACCGTTGGAAAGCACAGAAAATGTGTGTGCATTGAGGTTAAACATTAAGATGACATCAACATGAAGTCATGAACACAAACCCAGACACTAGTTGTCTAACTTGAACCAACCTGAGACACTTGTAGCCTGTCTCTGCTGTGCTGACGCACAACAAGGGGACACAGACACCTGTCAACCCGCACTCTGCTGTTCCTCAGCGCCGCTCCCCCTCCCTCCCGCTGAAATTATAAAAAAGACCCTATGAATAATGTATGCCACAATAACAGCATACATGCACTCACATTTATCTAATCACCCCGCAGTGGGAATGTGTAGAATATTATCTGTCTGCTGTGCGGCTGCCAACAGCCCATTTGGCCGGGAACTAACGGAGGAGTTTGGCTAACGGTTATCGCAACGCTGCATCTCAGCCACTGGATAGCTGATTCTGGCAGATGAAAACAGGAGATCCATCTGAACACAGCAGAGCAGGAAGTCTGGACTCAGCATTGTGTTAATGATCCTAAGAGAGGCAGGTCCAAACACACGCAGACATTTACATGATGTACGTGCTCATGCAGAAACGCACACACATGCTGCTCCTTACTCCACACTGTTTCATGCAAAGCAGGTGAGTGAGACATACTGTGAGATTATCAATGTCAAAACACAAACTGGTGTGTCATCAAACCCTCAGTGTCTTTCTCAGAGACTTGTTGTTGGGAAACCTCGCTGAAAACTGGCACAAACTGGATCAAGAGGTTATGGAGATTACAGGAGGAAGAGGTTTTTGTTCTGGTTTCTATGCCGTCTTACTGATATGCAACAGCAAGAACATTTGGGGGATTTTCCCTTTGTTATAATTGTTGTACATGTTAATGGTCTGCAAAGCCTAACATACCTGTGTTCACACTATAATTCTAGTTAGTAAAACTAATTGATATCGTTTTTATTTTTGTATTTGTTTGATTGCCATATTCCCATTTTTTTCAGGGTTTTATTTTGGCACTCAAAGCATTTAGTTAATGCTGAACCTAAATGTTATTTTACAGAGCAAATGGCCAACATAAAGCCATTGCTCATATGAACCGACAGAGAAAGGTTACACAATGCTGCAGTTTTTCTTATCTCTTTTCTTTTGGCTCATTTCCCGATGCTGTTTTACGAATAATAGATTTAAAACCCACTGGACAGTACAATAAAATATATAGTACAAATAAAGGGACATTTAGAAGCTATAAAGCTAGACTTTCACTTTTATTACCAAGGGTTATTAAAGACGAAAAAATAAGTGAAGGTAAAACAAACATTTCCACTTTTTAAGTATTTAAATATCTGAACACTCTGCTGCTTCGGTGACACAATCATTTCCCAAATTGGGATCAATACAAATAAAGTATATATCTATCTATCTATCATTCACCAAGGCCAGAAAAAGGTGTCCAAATGAATGCTAATGACTGTTTGCTAACACAGTTGCCATATCAACGTAAAAGTGGACGAAATGTAAGTGTTGTGCTTACATTTGGCAAACAATCAGTTTAGCAGATTCAAGGTTTGGGAAGAATGCAGGTCTTATTGAAAAGCTGCAGTTCAAGCACAAGCGTTTTTCATATTTAACCAAAACAATCAACTCCATCCTTATTAAAACACGTTTCTGTCATTTCACACCTGACTCTGCCCAGTGTGACCTCCCTCGTGTTGTTCGTTAGCTCCCACTCTCCCTGCAAGCGGAGTCATTTAGGTGTTAAATAAAATGTCTAATTGCGTCTCGACAGGAAACGTTTGCATGATGCCGGCTTTTTCTTTCATTTGTTTCCAAGCCTGAATTATCCCAGCAGGAGACAGATATGAATACACAACCTTATGTTCACAAATTCCACACCTTGAAAGCATTCCAGGGGCTCGTCACTACACTCACACAGCCAGTGAGCTCATTTCGAGCCATTGAGAAATCACTTGTTCATCTTTTGATTTGCTTTTGCTCCACAGTTGCCTCCAGGAAGTATGAAGAGCAGTGTGGATCCTGCAGAGACAGGAAGAAGAGATGGAAATGTTGATTGTGGTGTCATTAACACTCAAAGATCCAGTATATCAGCCCGGGACAAAGAGAGTTGATCAGATGGAGATCTACCGGCTCCTAAAATCATCTTGGGAAGGATTATTACGTTATTTGTATTACGCTTTTCAGGACATTAAAATCTTGTTTGAATCACCAAATTAATGATGACTGCATTCATATTTCATTGTAAAATGAAAATGAAACACAGAACTGGAACCTTCTGTCAATTCTTAACTGATGTTTTGATGGTAAAAACACATTTTTCCAACAAACATTATTTATATGGTTACATGTTCTCTGTAAAACGGGTTAGGGTTTTTTAACTTGCATACTATCAAATATGCTGGTATCTCAATGGTAAAGCAAAAGGCTGTTTCAAACTTTACACACAGGTTTTTGTCAGAATAATTGTATGGAAAACTGATTCAGCGCATCTGATTCTGCAGGAATGCTTATTTGTGCAATTGTTTATTCCTCTCTGTTCGGTCCAATAACCCCGCTACCAGACTACTGAGTGTGCAATACTTAGTATGTCCTGATCCAAAGTAAGTCAAATGCTGTATGCCCAAAATACAAGGATGCCCAACTGCATCTGGATGCGTTTTGCAGTGTGCAAGCCGGCTTGCTTTCCCACAATCCTTTGCACACGGGAAATGTGAGCCATAGGGTGAACATTGAAGATGCAACATCAAGGCAAAGAAGTATGTCCCAATTGTATATTGATTGTATGCAAAAGTATACACATTGTAAGGGCAGCAAAGAAAAGTACAATACATTGTTGGGTGATTTTGAATGCTGACAATTTGTATTTTCCCAGTCATCGGCCTTAGTTATTGTTATTAGCCTAACGATGGATATGTCTTAGGGTACGGACACATTTAATTCCAATAGGCGCGTTCAAACCGGAGTACTTTTACCCGTACTTTTCCTGTTTAGTTCCGTTAGTGCCTGGAATGTTACGTTCACACCAAAAAGAGAACTTAGTTCCGAAGTCCCAGCAGCTTCTACTGAAGCCAGTCCCCAACTCCGGGGACTTCCGGCCGGGGACTTCGGGTGGCAGTATACGCCGTGAAGTTGTTTGCGGCCTGCCAGTAAACCCAAAGCAGAAGAAGAAGAAGTCAGCGGCTTCATTTGCGTAGTAATCTTCCCTCAGGGAACTTATTCCGGTGTGAACGCGATCTTCACTTAGTTCCATGGGGGTACTAAGTGCTGGGTACTAAGTGCTGGCACTAAGTGCTGGGCACTAAGTACGGCAAAGTACTTGGTGTTAAAGCGGCTATAGGGAACCTTTTTCTTTTGGACCAATGTCCAAAAAAGAATATTGGTGTTTTCGAATAATGGGCCATCCCCTATTCTATCCTTAATAATGAAAGACACTCACTGCGAAAACTACCTGATTTAATAAACAGAAAATAGTTGATTGCGTAGTTACATTTCGATCATGAAACAGGGCTAGCCTCCACAGCTAGCGTTAGCACTTGGACGAAAATATATTTTTTAAAAACATCTATTAGGATCTTAATGATTAAAATCTTAAAGACCATGCAGTTGTCACAGGAACCAGTGAACAATGTTTTTAAGCCTTTTCCCGCTTCCAATTTTTGCATCAAATTGGTAAAAGAAACGCTGTAACCCTGGACAAAAGCTACATTTAGTTTAACTCTGTGTACTTCATACAAGCATGTAAAACAGAGTGATCTTTTTTAAGGATTTCCCTTTTTATAAACCTGTTCAAATCATGTATTTTATTCCTCCAAGGCTGTCAGGAAAAAGGCCTGGCAAGAACATCGCTGCTGTCACCATGTTAAACAGAGTGAATGAAGCCGTGGTGTCAGGCCTCGGCTAATTTGAAACATCTGAAAAACCTTTGTGCCTTTTCCAATCGATCAATGCATGTGATGTAATTACATTTCAAATAGCCCCAGGTGATGAATTGGATCTCTATACCTTCCCTGCATATGACCAAACATGATTAATTAATTTTTAGTCAGTTGGTGGCAGGGAGGTGTCTTGATGTTTCATTTAACGGAGGCTGATGTGTGTGAGTCCTGCTCCACGGTAAGGCCAGAGACAAAGGAAGAGACCGGATATCTTCTGAGTCTATTAGCCAGCCTAGAGTCCTAAAGAGTGGTTCAGGGAGGGTGCATTTTTGACGGCTGACCCAGGAGATAGCATTACAGGAGCTCCCTCAACAAAAAGCCAATGGGAATTTCCTTTAGATTTTTGGATTATTGAACGTTTGTATGAGTTCACGTCACCACCGTTAAGCTAAAGGTGGCTAGTGTTGGGCTATAAAGGAACTACAGCACGGTCACATGACTTCACGTCACCACCGCTAAGCTAAAGGCGGCTAATGTTGGTCTATAAAGGAACTACAGCACGGTCACATGACTTCAGGTCTCCACCGCTAAGCTAAAGGCGGCTAATGTTGGGCTATAAAGGAGCTACAGCACGGTCACATGACTTCACGTCACCACCGCTAAGCTAAAGGTGGCTAATGTTGGGCTATAAAGGAACTACAGCACGGTCACATGACTTCACGTCACCACCGCTAAGCTAAAGGAGGCTAATGTTGGGCTATAAAGGAACTACAGCACGGTCACATGACTTCACGTCACCACCGCTAAGCTAAAGGCGGCTAATGTTGGGCTATAAAGGAACTACAGCACGGTCACATGACTTCACGTCACCACCGCTAAGCTAAAGGCTAATGTTGGGCTATAAAGGAACTACAGCACGGTCACATGACTTCACGTCACCACCGCTAAGCTAAGCGGTTTGACATCTATTCGTCTCATTTAGACACTTGTTAGTAAATGCTGTTTTTTACAGTCACCGGTGTAGAACACACATCTCTTTAGGTTGCGTTAACCACAGATCTTATTTCAGGTATTTAATCAACAGGTATAACAAATCCTTGACTTTGAGGCGAGGGAACCAGAAGTTGTAAAATGCTGACTCATTTCCGGGTTTTAGGATTCATTCCTGCACCACTCGGTTGTTCACATGGAACTGTAAATCAATCACTCACATTTATTGATAAAGCACATTTAAAAACAACCCACATTGACCAAAGTGCTGTACAAAACAAAGCAACCAGCCAACATAACCTTTCATAAAATAAATATAAAAAACACGTAAACATTAGTACACACAGCTCGCATGCACAAATAAACAAGTACATAGGCATAGGCACTATCAGCCAGTTAAGGACTCAAATGCTAGAGAATACATTTTTGTTTTTAGCTTGGATTTAAAGCAGTATTAACTTTTCATGTATGTTGAGAGACTAACTATAACCTGTTATTCTAACCTGTCAAAATGGAAAAAAGTAGCCGTACTTTAACTCCTGGTGGGCTAATTTGATGAACTTTGAATCAAATGTTAAAGTTTTTGAGCACACAGGATACATTATATCGGACACAATGCTACTTAACATTTCCGGGTTCACATCATGGCAAATAGACTAATAATCTCACTGTTTGAAAATGAATTTGGCACTTATCTTCGTGTGCGTGGGGACCCTGAGTGCTTCTTCTCATGGTGATGGTGTGTTTGCGTAGGTTGATCTTAAAGAACGACCACCTTGAAGCCCCCTCTGTGACTTCACAGCCGGTGGGCGAAATAACATCCAGCTGAGGAGAATGGCTCCTAATTATAGACGACAGACACAAACTCCCCCAGAGTCGTCCTCCTCCCAGTGACCGAGAGAAACACTTTGAATAAAGCAACCTTTGCCCTCTCCTGTTGTTGCAGAGCTAAATGAAACATGAGGCCCGAGGATGCACTGAATTTAGAAAGGTTTGTCCTATCATTAATGCGAGATGTGGCAAAAGGTTCATTCAGGTAAATACAAACAATTAGATATACATTCAAATTGTTCTGCAACTATTGCTGAAAAGTAACAACTGTGACAATAAACAGAAATTAGTTGAGGAAACAAAAATGTTATTCAGCTTGATATAACTGTGGATAGGAAGCTAATTAGCTGGATATGCATCACATAAACTTTACGTTAATCTAGAGATGTCCCGATCCAATCACGTGATCGGGGATCAGAGAGGGATGATTTTCAAAAGATCGGAATCGGGAGAAAAAAAATCGGGGATCGGGATTTAAAAAAAAAAATGTTTTAAATACTTTTTTTTACATTTTGTATTCAATGTTACAAAAATGACCATGTTCAAGTCTTAAAGTCATCCTGAGGCCTTAGTTTTGGTTTCAAATGACAGAACATCATGTATGTGTTGCTTCTTTGGGGCTTGTTTTCATAGACCTGCTTATTTCTCAGATCTGGCAACAGAGTGGACGCAGTGTCTAATTGTAGCAGTAAGCTAACGAGTACTGAAAGCTTTATTTTGTTTTGATCCAATGCTGCACAACTGAACTGATCCAATGCTGCTGTAAAGAAAAGAAGCTATATCCATGTTGGATAGAATATCCAATTTAAATAAAAAAATAACCTTAAGGGACAACTTGAATGTTTTTTTTTGTCTTAATGCATTGCATAAAGATCGGATCGGGAAAAATCGTTATCGGCAAATTGTCAAAATCAAATGATCGGAATCGGATCGGGAGCAAAAAAAGGTGATCGGGACATCCCTACGTTAATCCCTACCTTGCTATTATTTATACTTTTGGTTTAGGAAATTCATCTTTAGAAGTGTACAGCAGCATGTTGATTATGATGCAAAACAATATGGTAAAATAACCTAACTGAACTCGAAGGGATGATTACATATTGTACTAGTTTCAGTCCTTGTGATGTATTGAATAAAGACATATTAGTTATTTTTATTAAGCAAAGATGTGACAAAAGGCTTCAGTTAGATTAAGAGCAAGTTCAATGTATTCACAGGCTGAGCTCACTTGAGTATGCAACAAACTAAGGTTTTATAATTAAATATACCTCATGAAATATTATTCGACTTTTGCTGAAAAGTGATTATTTGAGGGTGCAAAATTGCAAAATGTGTGGCATGTGTAGGGTTCCTTACTTTGAATATACTGTACATGGTTTCTACTGTGGGTTAAAAGCTAGTTAGCAGAACACCATTTAATCCATTTCTAAAACCTATATTTGTATTTGTGGTTACGGAAAGGATGAAGTCAGTTGCACACTCTTAATCTGTAGACCGTAATATTCATCGTGAACCACAAACGTTACAAATATCCTGCTTGAATTGCAATGTGATGATATTGTCATATTTTCATTTGACCCTGTGTCTGTTGCAGGAGAGTCCCCATGTTCCGATGCTCTGACTGCAGCATGGTTACATCTCATTGTAATGGTACTGAATGATATACATTTGCATGAAGACAAATAAATCATTAAATCCTACAATTCCTCCGAGACACATGAAGTGTCACCAGTCTGAGGGGATTACATCCTTCTACTCTCAGCAGATCTCAGGTCAGGAACACACTGTGAAATGCACCTTGACTAATTGACTGTAGCATTTTGAGTGACAGCAGCCGAATGGATGTGGAAACAAAGGAACCATAGGGGATGTTGTTGAGCTGTGTCTCTATGTGTGTGTGTGTGTGTGTGTGTGTGTGTGTGTGTGTGTGTGTGTGTGTGTGTGTGTGTGTGTGTGTGGTATCCTTGTGGGGACCTACATCTGATTACACAGTCACGTGTGGGGACTCGCCTCCCTTACACATAAGGGAGGTCCCCATGAGGGGCATCATTAATGTTAGTGTGAAGACTTGGTTAGGGTTAGGGTTAGGATAAGTTTCCAGGAAATGCATGTAAGTCAATGTAATGTCCCCTGAAGTGATGTATACATGGTGTGTGTGTGTGTGTGTGTGTGTGTGTGTGTGTGTGTGTGTGTGTGTGTGTGTGTGTGTGTGTGTGTGTGTGTGTGTGTGTCTGTGTGTGTGTGTGTGTGTGTGTGTGTGTGTGTGTGTGTGTGTGTGTGTGTGTGTGTGTGTGTGTGTGTGTGTGTGTGTGTGTGTGTGTGTGTGTGTGTGTGTGTGTGTGTGTGTGTGTGTGTGTGTGTGTGTGTGTGTGTGTTTATTGTAGGGTCTGCATCCTCAACTGACCTGGAGACGCTTGGGGAAAAAAGAAATCTCCCATCCAAAAATAAGAACATTAAAGCATGTAAATGTAAACATGTTAGAGTATAACTAGAATCAGGATCAAGTTTTATTTTTATTTTCAAAACGTTTACACACATTTGCTTTCTTGTTTGGTTTTACAAACATAAACAACATAAGACGTAAGTTGTAAGAGGTCAAAATATAATAATTATAAAAATAACAAACACAAGTATTTACACCAGATTTAGACAAAAAAAAAAAAAGGTTACAAATATAACAATTATAAAAATAAACATTGTTTTAGAAAACAAATGTGACATTGAAAAAGTATTTACACCAAATTTAAATATATATATAAAAAACGCTAAAAAGGCACACAATACAAATATGAACCTGAAAAGGAGCATGACTGGGCTCCTTGAATACGTTTATCCAAATCTAAAAATGCTTCTACTTGTATACCTTGGATCTTTACTATACCGATCTGATGTGTTTGTTATTCAATATGTCTATTCATTGTATTTACCTTTTACCTACACTGTCCTAATGCTGTAACAATGTTAATGTCCTCGCTGAGGGACGAATAAAGAATGTCTGATTCTGAGCCTCTTCGAAATCAAATTTTTACATTTGTACAGACTTCCTGAAACAGTGCTTTGAATTAAACATTAGTCACTAATCACTCTTCTGCTCTCTCGTCTGAAGCAGCCTGTCCTTCATGTGCGCTGGGCGGAGGGCAGTCATACGTCTTTATGGAAAGCTTCTGAACATCTGCTCTGTGCTTGGGCATGCTCCTCTTTCTTTGTGTGAATTAGTGAGATGAGATAGATTCGGGGACAACAGGAACCAAACAAATGACGTCTGGGACAAATCACTTAGCCAAAAAGTGAGGCGGGAGTGAGAACTTTCATCCCGAGTGCCTCTCCTCCGTGTTTGTGCTGATCGAATGAGATGAGTCCCTCCATTAGTCTTGAGCAGTACACAGGAAAGAGCACTCCCTAATCTCTTAAAACAAGTTATGATCTTGATAATGCAACATCTAAATTGACTTTATATTTTAATTGGACATTTGATCTTGACCAGATGGGACTATGAGGAAGCAAAACGCTCTCCTTGATACTGTAGGAGAACACTTTGTTCATGTTTACTCTGGTGTTATTGCTTTTAGTCAATTTGGAGATCTTTATTGTGATTATCTGAGGAAGCCTGGCGTCGTTTATCAGAGACAAACAGCAGATCCTCATCAGCGGCTGGAGGGTAGATATCCTGCCGATGGGTAAACTTTTAGTAGTTACCTAAAAAGAAGAATAACACACATGTTATTTGTCTGTCCTTTATTTTGTTGTGCCATTAATTCATGCACAGTTTATATTTTCAAGCTAGCGACACATACTTTTTGTCCAGAAAAAGTCAATTTTTCCAAACTTTCAAACAGATAAGCAGATTTGAAGCTCCAGAAAAGATAACTTTATCTCATCGTATGCATTTAGTTGTTGTGTGCAACTGTTGTTTTTGTCATGAATACATACACAACTCAAATATGGCACGGTGGAAACATGTTGTTTGGGGCCATAGTGTTGCGAAAAATATGACTTTCCAAGGCCTTCACATGTTGAGGACTCTGTGAGTGATTATTCACAGGTCAATATATTTGTTCAAACCGTTATTTTTTCAAACAAAACTTAAATAGTATAGAAAAAAACCTAGTATTATCGCTAATTTCCTAGCTTTTGAATCGCTCATAAAAGTAGATGGAGATTCACACAAATCTTTTTTTTAGGCCTTTTCAAACCCAGGGCATTTTTTTGTACAATTATCTGCAGGGCAAAACATTTCTCAAACTGTTATTTCGAGTATAGGAATATTAGAGTATAGAGTATAGACGCTGGTAGTGGTGAAGAGATGAATGGAAACGTCTGAAGATCTGATGGATGTGATGTGAATGAACATGAAGCTCAGTGCAAGTTCAACCAGGAAGACCGTCTTTATACCTGCCATTCCTATATTTCCATCGTAATACTTTCTCTCAATCAGCGATCACTTTCGTCTCTATTCCCACAAGCCAATCAGAGTGCGTCGTCAAAGCTTTAAATCTGCTCTCTCCCCTCCTGACAGCTGTCATTGCAGGTGTCTCCACGCAAACACCATTACATCCATCGTTGCATTCTTCAGAACAAGTCTCTCCTGATTGAACTGGTGATGGAAGGAACCCTGGGAACTAGTTGTGATGAAAACTGGAGGGAAGTATCGATTCTGCACTGAGAAGAAAACTGACAACGACAGAGAGAAGAGTTTAAAAGATTGAAATTAGTTGTCATTTTAGCCCTTCCTGTTCCCGTGTCTTGAAGTAAACGTTTTTTTTAATGTCTTCTTGATTGTTAGCCTGAAATAATGTCTGTGGTTAACAATTTTCAAGTAAAGTCGTGTGACCGTGCTGTAGTCCCTTTATAGCCCAACATTAGCCGCCTTTAGCTTAGCGTTAGTTGCGGGAAGTCATGTGACCGTGCTGTAGTTCCTTTATAGCCCAACATTAGCCGCCTTTAGCTTAGTGGTAGTGACGTGAAGTCATGTGACCGAGCTGTAGTTCCTTTATAGCCCAACATTAGCCACCTTTAGCTGAGCTTTAGTTGCGGGAAGTCATGTGACCGTGCTGTAGTTCCTTTATAGCCCAACATTAGCCTCCTTTAGCTTAGCGGTGGTGAAGTGAAGTCATGTGACCGTGCTGTAGTTCCTTTATAGCCCAACATTAGCCGCCTTTAGCTTAGCTGTGGTGACGTGAAGTCATGTGACCAAGCTGTAGTTCCTTTATAGCCCAACATTAGCCACCTTTAGCTTAGCGGTGGTGAAGTGAAGTCATGTGACCGTGCTGTAGTTCCTTTATAGCCCAACATTAGCCGCCTTTAGCTTAGCTGTGGTGACATGAAGTCATGTGACCGTGCTGTAGTTCCTTTATAGCCCAACATTAGCCTCCTTTAGCTTAGCGGTGGTGAGGTGAAGTCATGTGACCGTGCTGTAGTTCCTTTATAGCCCAACATTAGCCTCCTTTAGCTTAGCGGTGGTGAAGTGAAGTCATGTGACCGTGCTGTAGTTCCTTTATAGCCCAACATTAGCCTCCTTTAGCTTAGCGGTGGTGAGGTGAAGTCATGTGACCGTGCTGTAGTTCCTTTATAGCCCAACATTAGCCTCCTTTAGCTTAGCGGTGGTGAAGTGAAGTCATGTGACCGTGCTGTAGTTCCTTTATAGCCCAACATTAGCCTCCTTTAGCTTAGCGGTGGTGAAGTGAAGTCATGTGACCGTGCTGTAGTTCCTTTATAGCCCAACATTAGCCGCCTTTAGCTTAGCTGTGGTGACGTGAAGTCATGTGACCAAGCTGTAGTCCCTTTATAGCCCAACATTAGCCGCCTTTAGCTTAGCGTTAGTTGCGGGAAGTCATGTGACTGTGCTGTAGTTCCTTTATAGCCCAACATTAGCCGCCTTTAGCTTAGTGGTAGTGACGTGAAGTCATGTGACCGAGCTGTAGTTCCTTTATAGCCCAACATTAGCCACCTTTAGCTGAGCTTTAGTTGCGGGAAGTCATGTGACCGTGCTGTAGTTCCTTTATAGCCCAACATTAGCCTCCTTTAGCTTAGCGGTGGTGAAGTGAAGTCATGTGACCGTGCTGTAGTTCCTTTATAGCCCAACATTAGCCGCCTTTAGCTTAGCTGTGGTGACGTGAAGTCATGTGACCAAGCTGTAGTTCCTTTATAGCCCAACATTAGCCACCTTTAGCTTAGCGGTGGTGAAGTGAAGTCATGTGACCGTGCTGTAGTTCCTTTATAGCCCAACATTAGCCGCCTTTAGCTTAGCTGTGGTGACGTGAAGTCATGTGACCGTGCTGTAGTTCCTTTATAGCCCAACATCAGCCACCTTTAGCTTAGCGGTGGTGACGTGAAGTCATGTGACCGTGCTGTAGTTCCTTTATAGCCCAACATTAGCCTCCTTTAGCTTAGCGGTGGTGAGGTGAAGTCATGTGACCGTGCTGTAGTTCCTTTATAGCCCAACATTAGCCACCTTTAGCTTAGCGTTAGTTGCGTGAAGTCATGTGACTGAGCTGTAGTTCCTTTATAGTCTAACATTAGCCTCCTTTAGCTTAGCGTTAGTTGCGTGAAGTCATGTGACCGAGCTATAGTTCCTTTATAGTCCAACATTAGCCTCCTTTAGCTTAGCGTTAGTTGCGTGAAGTCATGTGACCGTGCTGTAGTTCCTTTATAGCCCAACATTAGCCGCCTTTAGCTTGGCGGTGGTGACGTGAAGTCATGTGACCGTGCTGTAGTTCCTTTATAGCCCAACATTAGCCTCCTTTAGCTTAGCGGTGGTGACGTGAAGTCATGTGACCGAGCTGTAGTTCCTTTATAGGCCAACATTAGCCACCTTTAGCTTAGCGTTAGTTGCGGGAAGTCATGTGACCGTGCTGTAGTTCCTTTATAGCCCAACATTAGCTACCTTTAGCTTAGCGGTGGTGACGTGAAGTCATGTGACGAGCTGTAGTTCCTTTATAGTCTAACATCAGCCGCCTTTAGCTTAGCGGTGGTGACGTGAAGTCATGTGACGAGCTGTAGTTCCTTTATAGTCTAACATCAGCCGCCTTTAGCTTAGCGTTAGTTGCGTGAAGTCATGTGACCGAGCTGTAGTTCCTTTATAGTCTAACATTTGTTTTCATAAAGTTTCTTTTCACATAGTTTCTTTTCTGCAATAACCAAAATCACATCGTGTTTTTGTTAAGGGAACCAGGGAGATGCTGCCTTCAGGGTCAGCCTACACAAACACATAATCACTGCACCACTCTATAAATGCCTTCCTGAATGAACTTTGGCTATAGGCTTAATTTGCATGTTGTATATGAGGAACGGAAGAAAAATCATGGTTCTGAAAGGTCACATAAAAAGATAATTCTTGACTCCCGCCGTGTAGAACAGAAGAGAATGTAAGACTGTAATTACCTGCAAGCAATACACAGAAAACAGTGTGACGCTACCTCTGCTGAGAGACAAAACACATAACACTGAGGGAAGGCAAGTATGTGAAGTATAGGCCTACAAGCTTCAAAAAGTTGATTTTGCTTTATTTTTTCAATTGCTTTTGATACTTCAGGCCATTTTTTGCTTAGCTGGCCGAGAACATTGGCTTTTTCCAGTAGATTCTGCAAATATCTGGGTTATTTTAGTCCTTTCTCGTGAAACATTTAAATTATTTGTACCTACACCCCCTCCTCCTCCCCCTCCTCCTCCCCCTCCTCCTCCTCCTCCTCCTTAATATACAGCCGTTTTTTTCCAAACAAAAAAAGCTGGATGCACTTTGTATAAAATACAGCAGCACAGATTTCTCTGTAAGAGCTGGAAAGACATCAGTCCAGCAGTCAGCGGGTCAGAAGCCAACAAAGAGCACAGATACAACTATTTTAAAGGTTGCACTTGTTCTGCTCACAGACAGACACAGACTCAGAGTGTCAGGCTCTTTGAAAGACCTTCGAACAGTTCGGTATTAAAAAGTTGTTGATGCTGAACATACCGAGAAACGTTCAGCTATAACTTTGAAACTTTTTAACTCATCTGTATACTTCTACAGTCATGGTCAAATGAAACACGAAGCGGTTGCTCTGAATTATTTCCAAAATGCAAAAAAATGATTTACATTTCACAGATTTTACAATAAAAGCGCTTTTGGGAATTATTATTTAGCTTTGTTCTGCTAAACCCTGAGTCTCTTTGCTGTGAGTCCAAATGTGCTAATATTATTTATGCTCTTTTCAAAATGTGGTTCTCTTAACCTTCGCTCTGTGCAGGATAAAAGTGTAATCGTTCCCCTTTTTATTGTAGCAGATTATTATATTATTAGATAGCTAACAACTGAGTCTGAGTCCTTGCAGTGATTCCAACTGTGCTAATCGTTCTAAAGATGATTGCTATTCAACAGATTTAAATATCCTCTGTTAAAAAGCATTGACAGTATTTTGCATCCATGAACTCTGTGCAGAATCAAAGTATCATTGTACTTCTTCATTTAGAAACTGATTGTTTGAAAAGCTAATAACTGATAGCACGATGTTCGGCTAAGGTTCTAGACGAGTCCTTCCAACTATGCTAATCTTTAAAAATGATTACTAATCAACTGGTTTTATTATTGATACTCTTTTGAAACACAATTATATCAATTGGGTCTGTTAGCATCAGCTCGGTGTGGAATAAAAGGGTTATATTTATGGTAGGGGATTTCTTGGGATAACTGATAGCACGATGTTCGAGTCTGAGTCCTTGCGTTGATTAAAACGATGCTAATTGCTTGCATTTAAAAATACTTTAATATTAATGCTCTATTGAAAAGCATTAGCGACATTTTGCATCTATATGATCATCAACGTTTCATTTCTATAGATGTAGATTGTTGTGAGAGCTAACGACCAATAGCACGATGCTCTGCTCAACATTGAGTCTTCTGGTCTCTGCTGTGATTGCACGATGTCCAGATGAACTGTTCTCTATTGAGAAGCATTTATAGTGTCTGTGAACATGTACTCTGTTCAGGGTCTAAGCATTATTGTACTCCTTTCTATAGATCTAGATTGTTGGAAGTGCTAATAGATGTTCTGCTAAAGTCCTCGCTGTGGTTCTGTATCGCACACTGGCCTATCGCTCCGGTGTAAGAAGAGAGAGCGTGTCGTCTTTTAAGTTGCTCGGTTTGGAGAGATGGCAGAAAACTCCCTCCACCCAATTAGTCCTCTCCAACTCCATGCTCTGCTCATGCAGCCCTTCATCTCCTGCTGGACCCTTTGAAGGCTGTGCAGTCATGTTGGGTGTTCCTGATTGATTCTAGCAGACCAGCCGAGCTGCTAAAGAACTGCAAGTAGGTAGATGTCACGGTGAAACGAGACGGGCTTCGTGCGCCGCTGACGAGCCAACGGAGGATGATAATTGATTGAGCGGGAGGAAGGAGGAAGTCAGACTGCAGATGGTCTGGGGAGAGAAAGAGTAGCTCTGATGACAGACGCCATGAGGAGAAAGGTTTTTGAAAGGGGAAGTAAAGAAAGTCCAGGAGATCGGCTGATAGCCCCGGAGATTTTAATGGCTAAATAGAACAAGAGAGTGATGGATGGCTCTACTCATTCCCATCTGATTGGAGAAGGAAAGCTGTCATGTACTTGATAAGCACGTTTTTTCCAACTTCATCCATGAACGTATTTTGAAAGACGAGGACAAATAGGATGGGATCAAGCGGCTGAGGAACCAATCACGTTTTGATTGAGCTCTGGGTGACACTTGAAAAGACCTTTCTCCGAGGGCTTTCATATCCGTTTTTATAAAAGGTGGAACTTCATCTGAGATCAGGTCAGCGGCACTTTGACAGGTGGCTGTTATTATCAGCCATCTGCCCCCAGAATCTCTCAGACAGAACTTTCAAACAAACTTTAGAGGAGATTAAACGTGACCACATTTCATTTTTTCTAAAGGAGCATACATATGTGATGTTACGTGCCGTGGTATGTTTTTTGCTGCGGTCGAATTGTCAGTTTAGTCACAGTGTTAGAGTGAAATGACCCGGAAGTACCCAATTGGCAGCCATGATAAGAGCTGTTTGAATTCTGTAGATACATAGAGTCTTAAATCATCTGCAAACATAGAAGCAAATGCTTCTTCCTGGTCTGGACGATAGGAAAGGAGCTTTGAAACTTCCTTTATAACCTCCTTCAGCTTGGGTGACACTTTACTTTTTTATTCCAATTCCAACCTTGGTCATGAAGAATATATGTTTCACTTTTGTCCACGTTCATAAAGCATAAAACAACACCATAAGAGCGCACGGTGAAAAGTATCGAGATGCGTTTATAGCAGTCCGTCGTTCTTTTTATACATCCATGTAGTTCGCTGTATAAAAATGTCCGCTAGCGCATCATTAATACGTTGAAAGTGTAAGAACAGTCACATTCTCAAAGCACCGCAGTCTCTTTTCCTAAGTCCTTTTGAATTCTCCTATCCACTATTCCTTAACCCCGTGACGTTTCACACAGAGGTTAAGGAATAGTGGATAGGCCACCGTTTAGTAACACATATTTTATAATGCCTTGATAGGTCCATAACATGTCCCTCAGTGAAGACAGATGTGAGTTAGTGAACTTCATTCATTCCTCTGTGGTTTTCCACCGTGTGTTTTGGGAGCATTTCGCCTGCTGCTTCAGATAAGTGCACAGCCTGTACAAATTATATTGGTGATTGCTATTTTTACAGCAACAAAAGATTTCAAACTAATTCTGCACACTGAAATCCGCCTGCTTTGGCCTCGTATTTAGAAACGACAAACGTGCATTGTATTCCAGTGAGGTAATATTATATTTGTTCGTGCTATGAACCCTCCTCGGTTAACTTCTAGAAATGAACCTGTTGTTCAATTCGCTTCATTACTTCCTTTGAATATTTATGAATGACTATTGATAATTAGATCTTCATTCCCTGTCGGTGGTATGGAAATAAGCTCATAAATAGATCAAATGAAAGGTTATTCACTGCTCTCTATTATCATCACAGCCAAATATCAGGCTGTATGAATGAGAGAGAGAGAGAGCAATACTGCAACCCAGCTCTTTTATGTTACGTTCAGTTGAACCTTGTGTTTATTCTCTGGCTAAATGTTTGTCTTTTTGTGCTTTAAATACGTCTATAGAACCATCTTTTTATTTCTTGTTATTTGATCAATTAAATACAATTGCTTTATATGAAGGGTGTCAAACTCAAATACACAGTGGGCCGACATTTAAAAATGGGTACTAGTCGAGGGCCGGACTGGTTCAATGTTTATTGCAAAACGTATTGAAATGAACTTATTGCACATATTAAACCTGGAACTAACAAAGCTTAAATTGTTGCCTATAAAAAAAACATTAAACATTAAATAATCAGTTGCATTCATTTCTTATGGCTCTATCTGCAGCTCATTTCTTATGATTACATTTTTCCACAGGCTTTATATGCATAAATAATGAACTGTGAATGTGACAGAGAAGAGTTTACACTTTAAATTAAAGATCATTTTTCTGTTGATTTGTGGTAAAAGTCCTTTTATTGAATCAACCACCATTTATCTTTCCGTAATTTCTCTACACCTATCTAATGACTATGGATTTAGTGAGATTTTATTGACATTATCGTACGTTTTTGTGTTATTTATTTCAAACTGTAATAGAAAAGAGAATGACCTTTTGTATTTATATGGGAGCCAATGATGGCTGACATCACGATGTAACACTCGCGCTTCTATTGGCTAGCTCCAACACATTGTACGTAATAGGCTAAGGGGCGGGACATCTCTAAGCAATTGACCAATCACAACAGAGCCATCCAGCTGACCGATCAGAGCAGACTGGGCTCTGGTTTCAGACAGAGGGTGAAAAGAGGTGCTGCAGCACAGGCAGTGTGAGAAGAATAAAGAGCTTTTTGAACATTAGAGCATGGAGACATGTCACAGTAACATGTCATGGGTCAACAGGGATAGTCAAATCTTTAACTCATGGCAGTTTAGGATAGGGTGGCACAATTAAACGCAATTGTATTGATATCGCAAAATAAACAGATCGGAAAAAGACCAATATGTGTTAAGGCAATATGTGTCAAAATACAAATATGTGTAGTATGTTGGTACTGTATATATATTGCATCCTAATAATTGTAACAACCTTTTTTGGTGATTATTTTCTCCAAAATCGTGAATCATATCACATGCATCAGTCAAAAGAATCACAATTTTCACACAAATAATTTAAATAGTGTCTGTATAAAGACTTCAATTGTGTTTATTAATATTGTTAAATCGATATTGGTTGAGTAAATATGAAATATAAATTGTATTCTGTTGAAATGTATATATTTACTGTTCATGTTAATTAAGCGTAATATAAACTTATGACAATAATCAAAACCCATTCCAAAGCTTTTTATAAGGATGTTAAACAAAATACTTTCTTACAAGTCATTCTAGTCAAGCATATATCCCATAGTTTAAGTAAATTATAATATTTCCAATAGTCCTTTATATTTATTGTAAAAAAGACAGACCACAACACAACACATAAACCTCTTATTATAATGGTGTAATGGTCACATCTCGCACATCGCCAGTCCAGGGCTTCCGTAGTTATGGTGATTCATGGTTTTTTGTATGCACTTAACCCAATATAATGTCCCTATCATTTATTTGTTATATTATGTGGATATTTCTTGTTTCCATGTGTATCCTCTCCTGATGCCCCTCTCTCTGTAGCTCTGTGGCTCACCCTCTCTCCCGCGGTGGAGCCTGCGGTGTCTGCAGGTGTCAGAGTGACTGTAGCCGGTAGGAGGGACTTGATGCTCCAACTTCTCATTTGGTTTCTCTCTCTGCGCTCCAGCCAGTCGTCCTGGTCCTGCTCGGAGAGACACGACGGCATCAGCAACACGGATTCCGGGGGAAGCACCATGCGTCTGCGGCTGAAAGGAGGACCACCGGAGCCTCGCGTTATTATGTCCCTTTCTTATTTTTGAGTTTTCTTTTTTTTCACCAAATCTCTGACGCGCAAGGACACTACAGCATCCATCCTTACCGGCAGATACGCTCACATAGAGCCTCCTCTGTACGCACCATCCTCCTCCTTCCTCCCTTCCTCCCACTCTCCTCCTCTCTCCTCTCTCCTGTTTCTGTTCTAACCCAGAGGACATCGGGACCTCTTCTCCCCCCTTTCAACCCGGAGACATGGATCTATGGTTTCACTCGATCCGGATTTGCTGGTGGAGGGTTTTGTTCCTGATGAGTGTTTTCCAGGACTATCTGAGCTCCATGCTGGACTGCCCGCCGACCTGCAGCTGCTCTCAAATAGAGATCTATTGCAATAAGTCCGACAACGGCAGGTTTTTCCCTTTACTGGCCCTGCAAGAAACTGGGAACAATGGGACCAGTATTGACATAGCAGAGTTATTCAAAAACATCACCACTATGTAAGTAGATGCGGATTATACCGTGCGTTTTTTATTTATTTGAATCATTAATTGATGATGTGCTTTCAGGGTGTCTGCTGCTTCCTCTGCACTTGTTGGCTGATTATTTCTTATTCTGAGAGTTTTTGGACTTCTATCAATGTGTTGAGTGGCCTTTTTACATGATAAAACCATGTATAATAATCGGTGTTGCATGGAGGTTAATGCGCTTATTTGCACACATCCTGCAAAGATTGTCAGACGAGCCGACTTGATCTTGAACCTTTTTGTAGTGGATTGTGTATGTGTGTGTGTGTGTGTGTGTGTGTGTGTGTGTGTGTGTGTGTGTGTGTGTGTGTGTGTGTGTGTGTGTGTGTGTGTGTGTGTGTGTGTGTGTGTCCTCATAAAGTTGCTCCTCCGCAGCGGCTCCGCGGGCCTGAAATGACAGAAGGATGTTGCGGAGAAACCTCACATCACCCATTCACCCCGCAACTGCTCCGACAGATTGGGCTAAATGAAACAGAAATAAATGGCGCAGTAAGGTCAAAACAGTTGTGTACCCAGCATCCTTTGGGGAAAGCGATGCGACCCTACAAACTTTATTATTTGCAGATGATGCGTAGCTACTATAGGGGGAGGAAGGGGGGCGTTAAATAACGTCCCTTGTAGCCCCCCATGGACACTTGTGTTTCATAAAGCTTAGGATCCATGATTCAAGGCTCTCCAAACCCCTCCTTTGGAAGCAGCCTAAATTTCCATCCTGCCTCCTCCCTCCTCCTCCCCTCTTTTTCTCCCTGGCATCGATCCTTCCTGCCAACATCAAAGCTTTCTTTCTTGAAAAGTCAGGGGGAAAAAGGAGGCCTTAAAATAAGACCTCTGGTGTCTGATTTGCATATAAAGTAAACATCTCGCACTGGAAGGATTTCCCAACACGGCGTCGCCTTACGCCACAAAGGACTTTTCCTCCCATCGGTTTTCAGTATCCCGTTCACCCCTTTTATCCTTTTGAGGCATACAACAACTTATTTAGGGACACGGTTCATCGCTTCCCTGTGCCACTAGAGGGTAGCCTGGTACCCTCCTATACACCTCCAACCAGGGCTCTTTAAACCACAACACTGGAGTCATTTATGGTGTTTTATCAGAGTTTTTAGTCAAATCAGGGCTCTGGAATAAGCGTCAGTTCAAAGCTCAGCCACAAAAGAGGCAGATGATGGTAAAGAGATAAAAGGTCAGAGGTCACAGTGCCATATCAGTGATTAGCCTGACCCTACGCTGACCTATAGGATAAAGATTTCCCCGTTGTAAATCCTCCCAGCCATTTATCCTTTCTCTCTCAGCCGGAATTAAACTGCCTCCTGCAAAATGCCCAAATGTAATAAGCACAAAGCCACTCATTGATTGCCTTTTTGTCTTTGAGAAACCCCTGATGCATTGACCCAGGAATAATTGTGCGTTTTATGGCCCCTCGCCAATAGGCCGCTTGTTTTCTTGCTGCTCAGCATGGACAGCAACCTCCTCCCACCGGCAGCTCAATGACAGCTTATCAGAGACAAAGCTCCCAATGTCACATCAGCTCACACATCTGAGGGAGATTCATTCAAAACACACTCACACATGCATCGTCACAGTTAAATATACATGTGTTGCTCTATGTATGCTAATTATGTGATTGAAACATGCTACACACTATAATAGCTACAAACCACAGCATATCTATAAATATGAACGTGCTAATTGAAACATGAATTAACTAATTGCAGTTAAATGCTTTGTGGTTATCTATTATCTGGCCAGAAAACATGCCTTTGAAACACAATAAGCAGTAACCATAGTAATACTGAGCAGTCTGAGCGAGGCCAGTACAAATTGTCCTCTCTTTGTGAGGCGTTAGATGCGAGAGTTTTGCTAACAGGAGGTCTGTTTGCTCCTCACAGGGGGAAACAGGGAGAGAGGGGTACAATTTATGGAGATGGGGAACAAGAGCGAGGGGAAACTGTGGGACGATTGGCCAGCCAACGAAAAACTGCCAAGTCCAGATAATAGTTTTCCAGTTCTCACGCATTGAAGATTCATCACAAGAGGCATCGCTGTTTGAAGTGGATAAGATAAGGCCTTGCTGTGATACTCGGAGAAAAGAAGCTGAAGCGTTTGACAGGTTTGTGTAAGTGCAGCTCTGACTGCAGGTGTGCTTTCCCTGCAGTAACCAATCAGAGAGTCACCTCTAGTGATGACGTCTGGCCTCATTCTTTATAAGGAGAGGCAAGAGAATCCAATCTGTACAAGTCATCACTGTATCGTCAACTCCATACCTTCTTCCTTCCTCCTCTACTTTCCTTTTAAGTGAATCCTTTAACTCCTATTTGTGTTCAACAACATGCATGAGGCAATCTGAAAATTAGCAATTACATCCATTTGTGAGAGAGACTAAAAGCTACATCTTTGATTAGGTAATAAACCTGTGCTTTTGAATGGTCATATAATGTTATCTCTCTATAATGTAAATCCTACAGGAACTAGTCTGTACTCAAGTAGTTCATTAACTTAGAAAACATTAAACCAATTTTCATCTAAGATCAGGACATCTTTACACTATATATGTGATTTTAGGATATTTTGGTTAAAAAATAATGTGGATTTTAGTGATAATAATATGGTTTGATGTACCGTGCATGCCAGTGGACCATACAGAATATCAGAAGGAAGTGATATAATTACAATTGTTCGGTACACTTATAATCAGATCTGGCAAAAACGTTGTAATTTTTTATATCACACTGTTGCAAAATATAATGGTACGACTTAAATACCTATCATAATTTTATGGTTTGTCAGTTATATTTAAAGACCCCCTCTAGACATGCCTTAAAACATATTAAAACACTGCTTTGAAGAATCATTTCAGCCGTGATATTACAAAATCATGTCCCGGTTTAATTAAGGTTAGCAGCAAAGCAATATAAGAGGCGTAGAATGGACATTCCTATCCAAATAATCGTAGCAGGTGGTCATACAGTAGAGGCGGCCATTCTTTTTGTACCAACTGCAAAGATTTCGGCATTAAACAACTGAGTTGAGGTTGTGCCCTAACGACTGAAACAAGCAGTGGAGTAACTCTGAGATCCAGGGTCGATGGGTGGAATTAAAAAAGTAAATGCTTGATGCACATTGCTGTCGCCAGAGAGACAACTTTGTTTGGGTTATTTATTGTATTCAGTGAAGCGTAAAAGCTCTAAAGACCCCAAGGAAGTGTGTCGTAAAATAACAATAAACAGCAATATACAATTTTCTAGAAATAACCCCGAATGACCCGACATGTTGGTTTCTATTTCTTCAATGAACACAGAGAATTGTAACCTTTTCAACACATACATGGGAAAAAAACATGTCAAACTCTGCACAAATATCAGCACATAAATATAGCACATGTTGTCTCAAAACCCAAAGCATCCCAACACCTCACAGTTTCCCCAAACATTTAACAAACGTCTTTTAAACATCCTGTCATGAGGAAAGTGGCAATAATACTCACAAAGAGTGTACATTTAACATCCATCAAGGCAAAGGACATCCACATCCCCGTTCCTTTTGATATATTGTGATGCCACTTATCTGTATTTTATTATTTGTAATATTTAATTTAGCTTTGACAGCCATTACAAGATTCTGCTCTCTTTGAATGTGAATGTTAAAATCAGATGTCCTCTATTTGCCTTTGAAATAGGAAATGTTCTTCCAAAGGCATCATAGTTTTTTCTCTGCGTCTTTAATGCCAACTCTTCCTTCAATCAAAGAGATTTATGTGGACTTGTTAAAATGCCATCTGTTTATCTGCAAACAAACGGAGACTTCCACGCTGTGAAATGCTTCCGCGTTTATCTACTTTGCCAAATGCGGCTTGAAGTTTATCGTTTGATCTCTTTAAAATCTTGATTATCCAGTCAATAAAATCTTGTGTCTTCTAATTTCCCAAGATTTAAGCTATCCTTTAAAACGCATCATAATGTTATCGTGATTAATCTTTTAGCTTCTGAAGGTGTCAATTTCAAATGATGGGAAATTCACACTTTGGATTAAACGTGTTTTATTCCCGTAACATTGAATCAAAGGCAATCTTAAAGGGATAAAAAAGAGTAGTCTCCTGTGAAAAAGAAAGGAAAGAAGCTCAAATGTAAGATGCCATAGGATGGGATCATGAGGTAGGGGACATCTAACAGGACAGGAATGTGAGAAAAAGCAAATCGAAGCTGTCACATCCATCCACCCAACGCCTGCTTATTTCACAAGGCATCACTTTCTTCAACCGCCTCGATCTCTGGCTCAATGCCAGTCACTCTGCTGCCTTAAAGAAAGTTGTTGAAGAAGTTTTTCCTCTTTCTTTTCTTTTTTACATTTTAAAACAGCTCAGCCTCGCTCGAACATATCGATCTGTGGACACCTTCAAATATACATTTCATATGAAACCTGCCGGTTAGCTGAGGCTGCCAAAGAAACCTGTTTTACACAGGAATGTTTTCCAAAGTCCGCTTATAGGTCACCTGTGTGGGCTGCAAGTGTCCCGCGGTTCAGACGCTGAGCAGTACTGCATTTATAAATCCAGCCTTTTCTCTCAAAACTGCAGCCCACATAATGTGTGACTGAGGCCGAGTCCATATTTATTGCATAAGTCTACTGAATGGAAAGATACCAGTACACTTCCTGTTAACTTTTTTATTTCCATTCAGTCCTTTTCTTTGCCTCGCTAACCCAACAACGCAAAAAGATATTTCGAACATTAGGATCATTTAATTATAGGGGCACTTATTCTGTAGTAGATAAGCTGGAACTTACATTTCTCCTAATGCAGGGTGTATTGTCTAACATGAGACGATCCCTACATCTTTTCCATTCCCCACACCTTCAGTTTGTAACATGACGTTATGTTACTAATTTGGATTACACCATAAGGGTTCCTTTAAGTTAGCAGATATCTCTATCTGGTGCTACAGAAGAATGTAAACTGTCCATCCTCTGCTTCAACTTCTACAGGCTGTCTGTAAACTAATCAAAATCTGTAAAAACAGTGGTGGGCCCCTTTAAATTCTGGATGTAGTTCAAGTAAAGCTGAAGGATTGGACATGATGTTATGTGTATATTTGGGCCCATAGACTCCTTAAACCTAGTTTCTCTGAGATCGCCTTCTGGTTTGTGGACTAGAGCTTTGAACCCCCTTGTTTGGTGTTTTGGCTTTTGGCATTTCGTTTTATGGAGCTATAATTGACCATATTTGGCTGATAGGGTAGTTCCTGGAGAGGCAAGATAGCATTAGCATGACAAATGCTAATGTGTGTGTTGTAGCGACTTGTCAATCACAATGTGCGTTGCCATAATGCATACCCTGCTTTATCATCTATTAACTATCAATGGGACCATCCTTTAGCAAAGGAACAGCATGTTAAAGAAGACAGAAGAAGACTAACAACTACAGAATTGGACCTTAGGTTCATCAGGAAAATCTTTACTGAGGTAATGATTTAAGTGAGAAGTAGCATAATTTTCTCATAGACTTTTATACAAGTAGACGTCTTTCTGAAACCAGCTGCCCCCTGCTGGACATTAGAAAGAATGCAGCTTTAAAGCACTTACTCATCAGGTTCATGTTCTTTATTTGTACCCGTAGGTAGATTTTGTTTGCAGAGAAAAAGACAAGGGATCCATCCTGACACACTCTAAAAACAAACACAAACAACAGACACATCTCAAATAGAAGGACTAATACAAAGTACAAGTACACCCTACTCCGTCAAATCTCAAAATATTTCAAAAATATTTAAGAAGAAAAACACTATTACAAACATCGGCCTTACTTTTAAGACCCGAAGGTTGCCACTTGCTTGGGATCCTCTTTAAATGAGCATCACATTAATGCTAAAGTTTGTAGGTAAAATAGTGCTGGATACTCATGGCTGGAGAGAAATGTGTTGTGCCTCCTAAATATGTAACAGAAATATGTTTTGGGACATTTTACCATCATGTTTGATTGATAGTAACCTTCTTGCAGGTTGACTGTATGAGTTTCCGATATTCTCATGAATATCTTTTGGAAACAAAACTGACAATCGAGTTGAAGTAGGGTCATCAGAAGGGGATTCTCTCATAGACTTCTATCTAAATTGACTTTTTTCAACCATTGGAGTCGCCCCCTGCTGGATATTAGAGAGAATGCAGGTTCAAGGTACTTCTGCTTTGGCTTCACTTAAGTCATTCAAAGATTGTTAGTTAGTTAGGTCATCAGTAGGTTACATTATTCATAGTCTTCTAACCCAAACTTTTCAGTCCGCGACCCCCAAAATAACAGTGCCAGAGACTGGCGACGGGGGGGGGGGGGGGGGGGGGGGGGCGGGTTGCTAGTGAATTAATGTAAGTTTCAGAAAAACACTGCGCTAGTGGATTGTCAAAGGGGGAGCCTCGTTGCAGGGAAATTATACAGATTGCTAATCCGCCCCTGAAAATGTCTATGCCAACGTTATTATTAATAATAATTAAAAAAAAAAAATTATAAAAAAATGTAATCAATTTTTTTTTATAATTTCTTTTTTTTTTAATTTTCCATTTTTATTTTGTAATCATCTCGCGACCCCCACTTTGGGAACCCCTGTTCTAACCCAATGGTTGCGTCCCAGCTCAGGGGGAAAAGGGAAAGTAACATAAAACCAGTTGGATTTGGTAAATTAAAGTTGTTTATTGGAAATGCTCCAAACACTAAAATAATAGTTCTGGGATTTTTTATTGAAGAAAAGTTTTGTGTACCTCCTCAATATGTGAAAAAAACAGACAACTTTTCAACGCTTTTTGAATCTGGTTTGATTGGTTATAACCTGCCTACAGGTTGCATGGCTTTCAGATATTCTGATTAACATATATTTGGAAAAACATTTACAACTTCATGGTTTTCCAGTCGTCTTGATTCAGTGTTTTGTTCTTCCCGCTTATCTGGAAAGTGAAATGGATGTATAGAGGGTTGTGTGACTTCTCGATTATACACAATGCTCACACACTTTGATTCAGACTCAAACACTCCTACCTTACTGCTAGTTTATGTATTTAGTTCCCCACCTCCTCCCTACTGCTCTTCATCCATGTCTTTGTTCTTCTCTCTGCAATGTGAAGTTTTGAAGTCTTGCTTTCTGATGCCCAGCTCACATGTATCCCTTTGTAGTCTTGATTTATTTTTCCTTGTCACCTTGATAGATCCTCAGTCGTTTACATTTTATACGTTTTTTTTAGGGGTGAGATGTTTTGACAAGCCTGCTGGGGTTTTTCTTTTTTGATATCTGCAGTTTTTTGGATGTCGTAGTATCATTTGAAGGCACAAATAAATGATACCTCTGTAAGCTGCTCATAAGGAGCTTTACACCTTCCTGACATCAGCCTCAGATATCTGCTTTGTATCTAAGCTCATCCAAAACAAGAAATCACACTCTGTTAAATCTAATGCAATACTGCAGCAAATGTCATTTGAAAGGAAGTCTTTAGAAAGTGGTTAATGGATTGACTTTTGAATATGTTGTTCTCAAATGTTAAAGGCCATCTAAGCTTTTGCTCAATAAGATCTAAAGAACGAGTTTATCTTTTGAATAAATAAAGAAGTTGGCCGGGGATGTCAACTTTCGGTACCTAGCAGCTTTTGATTCTCTGTGCATCGAATGCTTTGTGTCCATACCAAAATAACATTAAATAAAGTATGGGGTGCGTTTGTAACCCTAACACTTTACATATAACATACTTCTATATACGTAAAGTGCAAGAAAATGAATGCTGTTGTTTTTGGAGCTTTATAAATATAATTGAATGAATATCAAGCCCTAAACATTCTGCCGTTTGTAAAGACTTTGCAATAAGGTACATGATCCCAATATATTGGTGTGGCAACCTGCTAACTAAGCCACTAACATAATTCAGAAATTAGAAATTAGAATTGAGTCTAGTGTAGATGCAGATCTTGGTAATGCAGACTAGATAAATCCTATCCATACAAAGTTGTGTTACCTTTATTTTTAGTATTATTAATTTCTATTAGAAGAAAGCTTTGCGGTTTCGGCTAATTACGTTCAGAGTAAGAAACACGTGGTTAACAAAAATGGAATAAAACTTCTTTGTAAGGGTTGGTAAAAATAAATACGTTTGATACATAATTTAACGGACGTTCATTTAATTAGACAGCTTGGATTTTTGGTTTTCAACTGGGACACAAACAAGAGTCCACAGACTATATTGGAAATGTATTTCCAAACCTAACCCGGGAACAAATACATTCCCCTCGGAAATATAATTCTTAATGCAGTTTCAATGTATTGGTTAAGCTCATTTTAGGAGTCCAGGCCTTGCTATGCAGCAACGAGGACATTTCTGATGTATCCCATTGCAGTTTTATGAGGTAGCTTTTCAGATGCATCCATTAATTATTGGCTTGTATGAGAATATAAAATGACTTTGAAATGAAGCGCTTCTCTGTCTGGGTTTGGGAAGCTCTTGACAACCTTCAAAGCCCTGATTGCGTTTCCTCGGGTGTCATCAACACAAATGTAGTCTAACCACCCAGGACGGAATTGCTAACACGCGTTGTGCAGTTTTACAGAACGATGCTCAACCTAAGGCTCCTCCGTTATAAGCATATCATCAAGTTTGCATGAGCCTGTCTTTGTGGAAAGTAGGTCAAGGCTGCCATGTGAGAATTAGGAGGAGAGAGCGGCGTTTGCTTCAGATTCTCTGCATGCAGTGAGAAGTCCCGGCCATGTGACTGACCCATCTTCTCCCACGCCCCCCCCGCCTCCACTCCCACATCTGCAGGCAGCCCTCGAGCCTTAAAAGATGCATACTAATGAAGCACCCGCCCCCCCCCCCCTACTCTAACAATCAAAAGATGCATTGAGGATCGCGGGGTGAAAAATACTGAAGGCTCTGCTGTTTCACCCAGGATTAGAAAAACCCTTTAAAGCTGTGCTGCGGCATTCTGGGGGCTTTCTGTTGACATTTAGTTGAGCTTCTGCTTTTATACAGCAGATTATGAGTCACTGCCGCTACTGTAGGCAACAGTTTATCATGTCGTATTTGTGAGATTGAAGGGAGCAGAAACAATCATGGATCCACCTATTTAAACCCAATTTGTTCCATGGTTGCATGACATTTGTTTTGCATAATCCATGGATTTACATGCATTCTTTATTATAATGTGATATGTGATTGCTCATAGGACAATTATCAAGGACTTGCTGCTGTGAGCTGATGAACAGTCTGACAGATTTGTGTCTAATCAGGTAGTCGGAGCTTTACTGAAGGTGTATTACACTCAATCGTGTTCAAACCTGATATCTGCAGGCTCACTGAAATCAGCTGTGTCCCTTCTCCTGCGTTCTCCTTCTTCATGTGTGATGGCAGTGGCTTCCAAACTCTTTTTACTCTCTTGATATATATCTCTCGTCTTCCTGCGGTCCATCTCCCACACACCATTAATTTCCTCAGAGATAACTTCTTCCCAGGTGAGGAAATGAGCCTGACCTCCACAGTGTCCATCGCCTCCCTCCGCACAACACATCCTCCTTTTCTCTCATGGCCACTAATAAAGCTCCTGCTTATTATTCATGTGGGATGTTTTATGTGTACAAAAAGCATCAACCATGGGTTTTTATGAAGTAGGAGGAGTCGCTTCTCTGTCCTTCATGTCAGTGATGACTGGCAGAGCTGAATAATGCAGCTCTGAATCCGCTCCGAGCTCCAGCCATGTTCTCCTACATGCAGAGGATCTTGATTGATGCTATTCAACGGTTTCTCTCCTCTCTTTTGTTGGAGAGAAACGGCTTATTACTTAAGTGCTTCAGTGCATCAACTCTCCTTTATTCTGTCTAATTGTTGGCATAACAATCTCACTTCATGTCAGTCTCAGTGTCACCTCAGATTCCTTTTGTTTCAGAGAGCCAGTGATGTCAATGAGGAAATGCCTTTAATCTGCATTTTCTTTAATATCCAGCAGGGGGCGACCTTTCTGCTTGCGAACATTTTTATAGAAGTCTATGAGAAAGTGAACCGAACTGGATTCATGACCCTTGGAAACATTATCATGATACGTCTGTATATATATATATATGATATATCATGAATTGCTTCTTTAAATTATTTTTTCAATATAGCAAGATCAGATCTTTTGTCAATTATGCTCCCATTTAGAGTAACATAGCAGGGAATGCTACAGGGCGTTTTCTCAATGTGTTTTTGTCTCACAACTTAAAACCTTAAAGGTGGGGTAGGTCAGTTTGAGAAACCGGCTCGAGATACATTTTTTGTTATATTCCATGGAATGCTCTTAACATCCCGATAGCAATGAATATCTGAAGTGCTTTGACAACAAATCCATTAAAACATGTCATCTGTGGAAGCCGTAGTACTGTAAAAAGAACGACCAATCCAGTCTCAGTGTCACCTCAGATTCCTTTTGTTTCATAGAGCCAGTGATGTCAATGAGGAAATGCCTTTAATCTGCATTTTCTGTAATATCCAGCAGGGGGCGACCTTTCTGGTTGCGAACATTTTTATAGAAGTCTATGAGAAAGTGAACCTAACTGGATTTATGACCCTTGGAAACATTATCATGATACGTTTATGGTCTCAATTGCTTCTTGAAATTATTTTTTCAATACAGCTTGATCAGTTCTTTAGTCATTTATGCTCCCATTTATAGTAAAATAGCAGGGAATGCTACAGGGCGTTTTCTCAATGTGTTTTTGTCTCACAACTGAAAATCTTAAAGGTGGGGTAGGTAAGTTTAAGTTTTGTTATATTCCATGGAATGCTCTTAACATCCCGATAGCAATGAATATCTGAAGTGCTTTGACAACAAATCCATTAAAACATGTCATCTGTGGAAGCCGTGGTACTGTAAAAAGAACGACCAATCATCTGAGCCGGCCCGGCTAAAGTAACTGGATGGCCTACCTGCCTGTCAGCCGTCACAAACTCATCTCGTGCCCTCATTGGTCATGTGCTCGTTCGTGTATGTTGGAGGAGGGGCTCTGTAAGGAAGTAGCAGATATGTTCTGGCTGTGTATTTTCAAATTCTAGCGCACTCGAGCTGGTTTCTTCAAAATTACCTACCCCACCTTTAAGGCCATGGTTGTTTAGTTATCTTTAAACCAGAACAATACACTTTCACATAAATGTCCTAACTTCTCACCTCATGTATTTCCTCAGTAAACATTTTCCCAATCCTTTTTTTGGTCTCAATCTCTAGTTTAAAATCTCTTTTCCAGGAAAGCATGTTCATTTTTAGCCCTGTTCAAAGTGTGTTTTTTACTTTATGAATTTAAATTGTAATTATTTCCTATCAAGCATTTACTTTTACTTTTCTCCATCTTGTTGAGTCATATCTTGTTCTACAAAAAACAAGATGGCGATCGACAAAATACTGAACTGCTAGACTATTCTTATTATTTTAGCATTTTTTGTGAATAATATTGAAATGCCATGGTGTATTAAGTGCTGAAGCAGAAAAACACATTTCCACAAAGCCTGAATAAGTTGTTTCCAGTTGGTGAGCAGCCCATTTTTTGTCCATCAGCTTTCCTTCTGTGCAAATGATTGAGATCTATTTGAGGCAATATGTGTGCTGATGTTTGTGCGGTAAACACATTAATTAATATCACTGGCTGTTTTACTTTGACCACCATAATCAGCTGTCGGACAGAGGTGGGAAGTATTGGAGTGCAAATACTTTGTTGCAGTACTTAAGTACATTTTTCTGGTATCAGTACTTTACTCCACTACTTATTTTTCTGACGACTTTTTACTTTGACTTCTTACACTTTGAACACAAATACCTGTACTTTCTACTTCTTACATGTTGAACTCAAATACCTGTACTTTCTACTTCTTACATGTTGAACACAAATACCTGTACTTTCTACTTCTTACATGTTGAACTCAAATACCTGTGCTTTCTACTTTTTACATGTTGAACTCAAATACCTGTACTTTCTACTTCTTACATTTTGAACCCAAATACCTGTACTTTCTACTTCTTACATGTTGAACTCAAATACCTGTACTTTCTACTTCTTACATGTTGAACACAAATACCTGTACTTTCTACTTCTTACATGTTGAACACAAATACCTGTACTTTCTACTTCTTACATGTTGAACTCAAATACCTGTACTTTCTACTTCTTACATGTTGAACACAAATACCTGTACTTTCTACTTCTTACATGTTGAACCCAAATACCTGTACTTTCTACTTCTTACATGTTGAACACAAATACCTGTACTTTCTACTTCTTACATGTTGAACACAAATACCTGTACTTTCTACTTCTTACATGTTGAACACAAATACCTGTACTTTCTACTTCTTACATGTTGAACTCAAATACCTGTACTTTCTACTTCTTACATGTTGAACTCAAATACCTGTACTTTCTACTTCTTACATGTTGAACTCAAATACCTGTACTTTCTACTTCTTACATGTTGAACACAAATACCTGTACTTTCTACTTCTTACATGTTGAACTCAAATACCTGTACTTTCTACTTCTTACATGTTGAACCCAAATACCTGTACTTTCTACTTCTTACATGTTGAACTCAAATACCTGTACTTTCTACTTCTTACATGTTGAACACAAATACCTGTACTTTCTACTTCTTACACTTTGAACACAAATACCTGAACTTTCTACTTCTTACATGTTGAACACAAATACCTGTACTTTCTACTTCTTACACTTTGAACACAAATACCTGAACTTTCTACTTCTTACATGTTGAACACAAATACCTGTACTTTCTACTTCTTACATGTTGAACTCAAATACCTGTACTTTCTACTTCTTACATGTTGAACACAAATACCTGTACTTTCTACTTCTTACATGTTGAACCCAAATACCTGTACTTTCTACTTCTTACATGTTGAACACAAATACCTGTACTTTCTACTTCTTACATGTTGAACACAAATACCTGTACTTTCTACTTCTTACATGTTGAACACAAATACCTGTACTTTCTACTTCTTACACTTTGAACACAAATACCTGTACTTTATACTTCTTACATGTTGAACCCAAATACCTGTACTTTCTACTTCTTACATGTTGAACTCAAATACCTGAACTTTCTACTTCTTACATGTTGAACACAAATACCTGTACTTTCTACTTCTCTCATTTTCCAAACAGGCTGGTTCCTTTAGTCTGAATGTGTGTTTGGTGGCGTGATCATTATTATTTAGAGTCATTGCGTGCCTATTGATTTGAACACGATCCGTGTATCCATCATTTCCTGGTCTTCTCTAAAGAAGAGGGACCAATGAAAACGTTGTCATGTTGCCGTTGGTCACCATGGAAACATTCATTAGCTAACAATGACATTATTGTTCTATTAATATAAAGGGAGGTCAGGTACTCTTTAAAACAGCTGCTAGTTATGGGTACTTTTTACTGAAGTACATTTCAAAGCCTCTTTACTTTTACTTGAGTAAAGAAGTTTAGTCAGTACTTCTACTTTCACCAGAGTATTTTAAAACACGAGTATCTGTACTTCTACTTGAGTAAAGGAAGTGTGTACTTTTGCCATCTCTGCTGTCAGGACGGGATAAGGCATCGCTGCACAAAATGTTCCTTCATATTTCCCAGAAAGATATATTTTATATATTGGCCTTGAGCAGCCTCTATTTATTGATTACCTCAGATGCTCTGATATCTGTATTTGCTCTGTTCTGCAGACTATTGGTGTGTTTTTGCACTACATCAAAACATTATGGACCTGGCAGCTGAACTCATTGATCATTCTCGGGGAGCGAGGACTCGCGGTGGCAATAATGGAGAGCACCAGGAGGCTTTTTAAGACCCCGACAGGGCTTTGTGTGGAGGCAGATGAGAACACATTAAAAGTAAATGGTCCACTGAGACTCAACTCTCCTTCCTACTGGCTCCCTGTTGGTGCAATGACCTTGCTACTCCAGTCAGACTGGCTCAGTCACTCTCCATCTTTTTAAGAAGTACCTCACTCTCTCTTCATGCTAAAACCTCCTTTAATATGCTCTCGCCTTGAAGTTAATAAAACCAATCGACCTTATTTATTTTAATCCATTCGCACAATTTCAACCCTACGTTACGTATGTTCAATAGCTCAGAAACTTTTTAAGTAAGTAACATTTATTTATAAAGCGCTTTCAGTTTCCACAGACATAGTCACAAAGTGCTTGATAAAGCATTAAAACATCATAGGAATGAACAGCACCTAAACAAACACATTGGTAGAAGTCGTGCTCAAGTTTGATTCTCAAGTGAAAGTAGAAATAGTATATTGAATATTTTTTATTAGACAGCAAACACAAAAAACAAGATTTTGTCACAAATGTCTGACGATAAAAACAACGTCTCACAAGCTTAATTGGTCTCCTTGCTGTTCGTCTGCAGATGAGCCTCATCTAGCCTGAGCTGTGAGCAACTTGAGGTGTTTTGGTTGACTGTTTCTCAGCTGCATCATATTTTATGTGGTAAATATTACAAATACTGAGTGGGGGAAGAAAGCATGCAAGGAGTGTTGTGGCTCTGACATTTATACTTTGTTATTTCCTGAATTTAATGTTAGGTTTCCGGGAATTACAGTTATTTGGTTTCATACCAGGAATATGGGGTGAATTGGGAGATTGAGTGTTGCATTGTTGATGCCTCTGAATGGAAACTTTGTGCTCGCTGTGACTCAGATGTTCTTCAGGGATAAGAGAGGCTGTGAAAGCCGAGGCTCCAACATAAGGGTGTTTGTCGGAAATGCTCGACCGAATTAGCCTGCCTTTTGTGGGATTAATAATAGGGGACATTTGCATTAACAGCGGATATTCTTATTATATTACATACCGTTTGCAGTATATCATAACATGTTTTTAGCATTCTTTTTAGAAATATTGATATTCGTACCTCCCCTTTCGTATAGGCTAAGTATCTGTATATTGTAAAATTGTTTGGGATAGTTATTTTCCTATGAAATTGTGGCCCTAAAGAAACGTTTTGTTTGGTCATACATCTGCTCCTTTATTATTAAAATGACTTTGAAATGCCTTCTCTGCACACATTTACAATACCGAATCACAAACAGAGAAACACTTGACAAATGTTGACCTTAAAGCAGCAGGAATCAGGACACAGGAGATTTCAGCAAATTTCATCATCCCTTATTTCATTCACTTCATGAAAACGCCCGCGTTGGTTTTTAATTTATTTATGAGCTCTCCACGTTACAGCAGTCAAAGTCAACAGACAACAACACGCAGGGCTGATCATCAGAGGTGGGAAGTAGTGGAGTACAAATACTTGTGTTACTTTACTGTATCAGTGCTTTACTCCACTACTTATTTTTCGGACAATTTTTTACTTTTACTTCTCACATGTTGAACCCAAATACCTGTACTTTCTACTTCTTACATGTTGAACTCAAATACCTGTACTTTCTACTTCTTACCTGTTGAACTCAAATACCTGAACTTTCTACTTCTTACATGTTGAACTCAAATACCTGTACTTTCTACTTCTTACATGTTGAACTCAAATACCTGAACTTTCTACTTCTCACATGTTGAACTCAAATACCTGTACTTTCTACTTCTTACATGTTGAACTCAAATACCTGTACTTTCTACTTCTTACATTTTGAACCCAAATACCTGTACTTTCTACTTCTTACATGTTGAACACAAATACCTGTACTTTCTACTTCTTACATGTTGAACACAAATACCTGAACTTTCTACTTCTTACATGTTGAACACAAATACCTGTACTTTCTACTTCTTACATGTTGAACACAAATACCTGTACTTTCTACTTCTTACATGTTGAACACAAATACCTGTACTTTCTACTTCTTACATGTTGAACACAAATACCTGTACTTTCTACTTCTTACATGTTGAACACAAATACCTGTACTTTCTACTTTTTACATGTTGAACACAAATACCTGTACTTTCTACTTCTTACATGTTGAACACAAATACCTGAACTTTCTACTTCTTACATGTTGAACACAAATACCTGTACTTTCTACTTCTTACATGTTGAACACAAATACCTGTACTTTCTACTTCTTACATGTTGAACACAAATACCTGTACTTTCTACTTCTTACATGTTGAACACAAATACCTGTACTTTCTACTTTTTACATGTTGAACACAAATACCTGTACTTTCTACTTCTTACATGTTGAACACAAATACCTGTACTTTCTACTTCTTACATGTTGAACTCAAATACCTGTACTCTCTACTTCTTACATGTTGAACACAATTACCTGTACTTTCTACTTCTTACATGTTGAACACAAATACCTGTACTTTCTACTTCTTACATGTTGAACACAAATACCTGTACTTTCTACTTCTTACATGTTGAACACAAATACCTGTACTTTCTACTTCTTACATGTTGAACTCAAATACCTGTACTTTCTACTTCTCACATGTTGAACTCAAATACCTGTACTTTCTACTTCTCACATGTTGAACACAAATACCTGTACTTTCTACTTCTTACATGTTGAACCCAAATACCTGTACTTTCTACTTCTTACATGTTGAACTCAAATACCTGTACTTTCTACTTCTTACATGTTGAACTCAAATACCTGTACTTTCTACTTCTTACATGTTGAACTCAAATACCTGTACTTTCTACTTCTTACATTTTGAACCCAAATACCTGTACTTTCTACTTCTTACATGTTGAACACAAATACCTGTACTTTCTACTTTTTACATGTTGAACACAAATACCTGTACTTTCTACTTCTTACATGTTGAACACAAATACCTGTACTTTCTACTTCGTACATGTCGAACACAAATACCTGTACTTTCTACTTCTTACATGTTGAACTCAAATACCTGAACTTTCTACTTCTGACATGTTGAACACAAATACCTGTACTTTCTACTTCTTACATGTTGAACACAAATACCTGAACTTTCTACTTCTTACATGTTGAACACAAATACCTGAACTTTCTACTTCTTACATGTTAAACACAAATACCTGAACTTTCTACTTCTTACATGTTAAACACAAATACCTGAACTTTCTACTTCTTACATGTTAAACACAAATACCTGTACTTTCTACTTCTTACATTTTGAACACAAATACCTGTACTTTCTACTTCTTACATGTTGAACTCAAATACCTGTACTTTCTACTTCTCTCATTTTCCAAACAGGCTGGTTCCTTTAGTCTGAATGTGTGTTTGGTGGCGTGATCATTATTATTTAGAGTCATTGCGTGCCTATTGATTTGAACACGATCCGTGTATCCATCATTTCCTGGTCTTCTCTAAAGAAGAGGGACCAATGGAAACGTTGTCATGTTGCCGTTGTTCAGCATGGAAACATTCATTAGCTAACAATGACATTATTGTTCTATTAATATAAAGGGAGGTCAGGTACTCTTTAAAACAGCTGCTAGTTATGGGTACTTTTTACTGAAGTACATTTCAAAGCCTCTTTACTTTGACTTGAGTAAAGAAGTTTAGTCAGTACTTCTACTTTCACCAGAGTATTTTTAAACACGAGTATCTGTACTTCTACTTGAGTAAAGGATATGTGTACTTTTGCCTTCTCTGCTGATCATCAGACTAATTGTGGCTAAATTAGCTCCGTGAGGACATGTGGTGTTTGACAGACTTCGATGGCCTGTCTCCTCGGGAAAAGACCGGCTCTGTCAGCTGACTCCATCTGACACTGTCACTGCTTCTTATTTCCAGAGGACCTGTCAGGCATCACTAATGTGTGTATTGTTACCGAAAAGATCAACTCGGCGCCCTCTGGGTCTCTCAGATAGAGCCAGGAAGTTCACTGCATTGTTTCGGAGCCTTAGCGTAACTTTTCCAAAGTACATTAAGTGCATATGGCTGAATAGATTATGAGATAATGGGCACAGATCTATGAGAGGAACCCCAGATTCATACAGCAGAAAAGGAATAGATTGTTTATGTTGTGGTTGTTTTGGGTCTTTGTGGAGATGTTGGGTCCATGTGGTGTTGTTTGCTTTTATTTGCTGTCATTTTGTGTCTCTTTCAAAAACGTGTTTACATCAATTTGCAGCTGTTTTGCGTCTCTTACTGTAGAAGGTTGTTGTTGTTGTTGTTGTTTCTTATACTGTATGTGTTGGGTGTCTCTTTTAAGTTGTATTCAGTCTCTTTGCAGCTGTTTCACATCTCTGTGTAGCACTTTTCTATCTTTGTGTCTCTACTGATTTTCAAGTCATTTTGAACGTTTTCGTAGCTGTTTTGCATTTTTGGGAAGTTATTTAATTTTTGGGGAAATTGTTTTGTTTGTCTTTGTTGTCTTGTCTCGTGTCTTACTTATGTTGTGTTGCATCTCTTTGTAGCAGTTTTGAGTCCACGCGTGTCTTTGTACTTATATGGGGTGCATTTTGGTTTCCTTTAAAGTGATTTTTGCTTCTCCTAGCTGTCTTTTTGCATATCTTTCTAATACAAAGTGTTGTTTTTCTCTTTCTCTTGTTGACACTTTGCCTCCCTTTGCAGGTGGTTTACATATTGTGGTCGCCTCTTTGTAGTTGTGTTGCATTTCTTTAGAGGTTTTATAGTGTCTCTTTGTATCTCTGCACTTATTTTTTGTCAACTTTCCGTCAGTTTGCATCTCTGTGTTGGTGTTTTTGTGTCTCGTTTTAGTCTTCTGTCTCCTGTCATCCATCTTTAATCAGCTTTATTCTGTCTCTTTCTAGTTACTTTGCAGCAGTCTGTGTTGTTGCTGTTGTTGTTGTTGTACATAACTTTCCAACAACAAATATTAACAGTCAATTCAGACAGAGACTTTTGACCACTTTTGCTCCGGGGTTTTTGTCCAGGAGCCCTCTCTTTCCGTAATGCAGACATGTGAAAGGGTATAATCTTATCTCTCACGATGTGTCCACTATCATTTGTAAAACAAGCCTGGAGATGTGATGTCCAACTGCCAGCCTGTATGTCTTCAGACGGATGAGACGTGTCCTCAGGATAGCCCCCATTTTGATAAAATACTGAGAGTGTACGACAGGGAGTGTGGGCGTGTGTTTGCCTGAGAGAAGTAGTTACTTAAATGGAAGCAGGGAGAAAAACAATAAAATATTCAACAACCTTGAGCTATATCTCTCCCCAGCTCCATCTCTCCTTCTGGAGGTAATTGGTTGACACTGTGTAGACTTTTTGTAAGAACTATGTGAGGGTTTAGATGTTGTTGCATTTCAAATCGAAGGTAGGAAACAAGAAGGCATTCGGTAGGAATTTAACAAGGAACTTCCCTTCCTTCTTGTGTTTCACTAAAAGGGGAGAAAAGTTTATGTTTATTGATTTACCCGGAGAGATAGATTTGTATCGGTGTAGCTTTTATTTGTTGTGTTGTAATGAAAGGATTATTCTGCCAAACACTGAAACTCTGGAGTCAAGTGCACATATTTTTCAAATGTTATTAGGCTTGAACCAGCATAACATGGTAAGACTGTTACAAGAAATCTGATGCTATTGGTAGCCGGAAACAACTGAAACGAAAAGAGCCTGAACACCTCCTAAAGATGTGTCATGGTTTTGGATTTCAGTCTGCTTCTTCATAATACATTGATTCACTTTGGTTGTTTGTGTCCAGCTGCACCCATTGCATTACATTGGAATGGCTGCAGATGGCTTTCTGTCGGGGTTTGGGAAGCTCTTGACAACCTTCAAAGCCCTGATTGCGTTTTTCAGATGGAGACAGACAGCTGACAGAGCTGGTATTTTCCCGAGGAGACAGGCCATCAAACTCTGTCAAACACCACATGTCCTCATGGAGCTAATTTAGCCACAATTAGTCTGATGATCAGCAGTATCTTTGGAGTTAAAAAGCCGATGAGATTGCTCCATGTGATTTTGGATTATTGCAGAAAATAATCTCTGTGGCAAAGAAACGTTTGTGATGCTTATACGTTTAGTTCAGCAGGATAATCTCCACATATCAACACCACGTTATCATTTCTGAAGTAAAAAACTAATGTTGGGCTTTAAAGGAACTACAGCACGGTCACATGACTTCACGTCACCACCGCTAAGCTAAAGGCGGCTAACGTTGGGCTATAAAGGAACTACAGCACGGTCACATGACTTCACGCCTCCACCGCTAAGCTAAAGGAGGCTAATGTTGGGCTATAAAGGAACTACAGCACGGTCACATGACTTCACGCCTCCACCGCTAAGCTAAAGGTGGCTAATGATGGGCTTTAAAGGAACTACAGCACGGTCACATGACTTCACGTCACCACCGCTAAGCTAAAGGCAGCTAATGTTGGGCTATAAAGGAATTACAGCACGGTCACATGACTTCACGCCTCCACCGCTAAGCTAAAGGTGGCTAATGTTAGGCTATAAAGGAACTACAGCACGGTCACATGACTTCACGTCACCACCGCTAAGCTAAAGGCAGCTAATGTTAGGCTATAAAGGAACTACAGCACGGTCACATGACTTCACGACTCCACCGCTAAGCTAAAGGAGGCTAATGTTGGGCTTGATGACGTTTAGTCGTCTCATCTAGACCAGAGTCCTGCACGGGTCTGATTTTCAAGACCCGCTCCCGCCCCGCACCCGCGACGTGCAATACCAAACCCGCCCCGCTACCCGCACATATTGCCAATAGTTCCGCAACCCGACCCGACCCGCCGGCACAAGACCCGCAACCCGACCCGAACCCGCATATATATAAGCAGTGAAAACGTGCAATTATTAACACACGCAGTTGCATATTTGGCTCAAAAAGCCTGGGATGTTGGTTATTTTCTGCATCTAGGATGACACCAAAAGCCTCCCAGACGTTGGATTTCGCTCTTGAGGAAGAGTTATTGAAAATGCTGTATTCTCAGAGAGCTTCACCTCAGCCATTCAGAATGTGGCGCGCTCAGCAGCAGATAGATGCGCTGCAGAGGTTATGAATATGCTCGGTTCCGCGGGGGAGAGGTCTGAGGATTTAAACATTAAACTAAATTATTATTATTATTATTTAGATATATTTATTATGCAAAACCCGCAACCCGACCCGCATCATCTTTGTTTTACCCAGAACCGAACCCGGAAAAAAGCGTTTGAAAAAATACCACCCGCAAATCACCTTTTTTGCGGGTCACCCGTCGGGTACCCGCGGATACCCGACCCGATGCAGGACTCTGATCTAGACACATAGTAACAACTGCCGTTTCTAAATTCACCAATGGGGTTTTACCTGACATGTTTATGTTGTAAAATAAACATTTCATCAGCTAGTGTTAACCAGAGACTTTATTTCAGTATAACATCTGAATATATTTTTTTAAAACCATTAACTTCCAAGGGAACAGGAAGGGCTAAAATGTTGAGTCATTTGCCGGTTTAGGAATCATTACTGCAGCACTCTATTAGCTTCTGAAAATATGTACTACTCTTTCACTTTTTTGCGTTTAAATTATTGCCTGTCTTTTTTTTTTGTATCCTGATTTGGTGTTTGACCCTTCCAGTGTATTTCAGATTTTACATCAAACTGAACGTCTTTCATTCAAGGTGTTTTCATCGTAGAAGTAAAAACAAAGTTATACACAATGAAAGCATCGTGCTGGTTAAACAGTCGGAGGTAAAAGGCAGCTTTTCCACTGAATGATTTAATATATTTAGTTGAAGAACATGCACGGTTATATGAATTGTTAATTACACATATTTGCAGTCTACTTATAAAACAGTCCTTTATGTATTCAGCAAATAAAGCCTGGATTCACCTCTAATCTTAATCATCTTGTTGGAGGGAAATCTTTAATAAATCAAAGACATAAAAGTCATTGATCAGTTGTTTTAAAGACAGGATACATAGCTTTTTTTTGTCGCTGGCTTTGTTTGACTCCCAAGAACAGGACACCTTAATGTCTTGTTAACGAGAGTCTGTGTTCTTGCAGAAAATAGAATTTTGACACCTGGCTAAATATCACGGCGGCTGAATCTAATTCCTGCTGCGAGCCTCGTAGCTTTGCTGCATGTGTAAATTCCTTCTGTCAGAGCCCTCTGTCAACATGGAAATGCTAATTTATCTGGAGCTCTAATTAGCAGAAGTTCGAACACATGGTTCAACCTAACCTTTTGCTTTGATTTCCCTCACGTCTTTTTTTCTGGTATTCACAGAAAAACTAGTAAGTTTGCCCTCGGCTCTGAAACCTTACCGCTGTATGTCATTATGGATTTTGTTTGAATGCTGTAAGTCAATAATACACATCTCAAAACATTCTCTTGCACTATTTGATCTGTTTTATTTGTTTTATGTCCTATATATATTCATGTTGCTCTGTTGGAGGAGCCTGTGATTTAAGATTCCCATTAAAATATCTACACTGTAGCTAATGAGCACATGACAATAACCTGTTGAACCCCATCGACCCGCCCCCGGGTGGAAAAACGCATCATCTGCAGGAAACAGCGTCTGAGGGCTTCTTAATATTTAATACACTATGAATGTTTTATATCCATGTAACTGGAAGAAACTGGCAAGCTTAGCAAACATCCTGAGATTCCACAGATTATAGAAATATAAGGATCATCACTGAGCGATCAGAACTCGTATACTTTAGGTAGCAAAACACGGAGATATGCTCACCTTAAGCTGTTATTCTGATCAAAAGTCGTGTTTAATTGGAATTAAAACGAGACAAAACGCAGCTGAAGGTTAATCCATAGGTTAATCCAATGTGTCTGTCACTTTGAAAAAATTATTGATAATCCATAATTCAATTTTTATGCAAAATTCGGAGAATAAAAATTAGCTGCTAATGGCAGCCACCAGAGGTTAGCGCAGCTTCCGGTTTTTCTACGCGTCACTCTCACTCCTTATTTGGTAACGTGTGTGTGTATATGGAACTTCCCCTCGATTCCATTGGCTCTGACGGTTAGAAAGAGATGTCAATCAGCAAAATCGACCAAGGGGGGCCAGAGATAGGTCAAATCCACCCAAATGACCCCAGAAGTGGGTTTTTTTGCTAAATCTCTCTAAAAAGGTCAAATGTCACTTGTTTTGCATCAATCTTGATACAGGGTACTTATTATATATTGTACTGTGGATTCCTAAAGCTTTTAGTCTACTAACCCATCATCCAAGGGTAGTTTTCACTATAAATTAAAAATAAATTTTGGACGGACACTATCATTTACAGTTTTTTACTATGTTCAATCTGAATTTTCTTTAAAATAAAAAACATCTATATTGATTCTGACTTTTCTACATCCAACTCACAGGTTTATCATTACTTTGAGAAAAAAGATTATTAATTTAACCCTTTTAGAAGGGAAGATATGGTCATTTGTTCTGGAAATGTCCTTTTCGAGCCTGAGACCTATAAACAGGCTCGGGGTTTAACAGGATAAAGCCTTGAATTGAATCTTGAATATTATAAAGTCAAAGTCAACTTTATTGTCAATCTTTCAGTTTGTGTGTACAGACAGAGAGATCGAAATACCGTTTCCCACAATCCTGAATACAAAAATACAAATATGTATACAAATATGTATAAAATATGTATATCCTATATATACACAATCAACAGACACATGTATACATATGCACACATTAAAGTGGACCTATCATGGTACATTTGAATAATATAGTGTAGGACCATACCTATATAAGGCATATTTATACTTTTTATTTTTCAAAATACCAAACAGATCATGCATTTTAGCCATTCCTCATTTCGCTCAATTTAACACTGTCTTTGCATGGGCTGATTCTGTGAGAACAGCACCATCTACAGGCCTGGCATATGTACTACAGCGTCTCCAGCGCTTTGGAACGGCAATGTCCGTGGCTGTCTCCTCCTGATTGGTGGAGTTGGCCCAATAGCCGTAGCGCCACTTCTGTGACGTCATAGAAGTGTTCAAATCTGGATCAGTCTGTATCAGATCCGTTGCAGCCCCTTTTTAAGAGATTTGGGTATGGAGGGAAAGAGAGAGGGTTGTGTTTTCTGACACTTGGTGAGTTCCCTGGAACACCAGGGACACATGTTCATGTAGAAAAGACGTACAAAAGTGCATTTTGCATGATAGGTCAACTTTAAGATAAAAACACAACATTCACTAAATACAAAATAACAATCAGTTCAATGTCTTTGGGAATGTACATTAGTGCAAGATTGTATACGCCATATTTATACATATTTAACTTTTTCTGTGGAAAAAACAAGGAGTATAATAAAACAAAAGGAATGTAAACTCTGTAACATATGCATACTTTCCGGAGAATAGTTGATGCTGGAATGCAGTCGTTTCATATTTGCTGCATCTGTTCAAACTGAATCTGACTCAGCGCCGACCTGCGGGTCAAACAGCTCACCAGAAAATTTCCTCACAGCAGAAGTCCAGTCTGCACCTGCAGCCGATGGAAAGTCTCACACTTTCCTACCGCATCTTAATCTTATAACACTATGCAGTCGGTAGGCACTTTAATCCTCAGAGTGTCAGTGAATAACATGTAAGGTCGCGCTGCACAAAGCTTAACTTGAAACTGGCAGGAAAACATGAACTGTTGTATGTTGGGATGTTTTCCTCGGAAATAAACCAATTTTCTTTCGTAAATCTCCGGCTGAGAGTGTCATCAAAATGTTGAAATTTACATTTAATGATAGCTTTGAGTTTACTGGCAGATTCCAGCTCACTGTTGTCTCCACAGTTAATGTTGTCTGACTGTAAGCCGCTGCAGGGCATGAAGTCATTTCTGTGCTCGGTTTCTTCCAGCAAAGCGAGGGGGACATTTTTCTGATATCTTAATGAATCAAATTCTCTCCTCTGGGACGCAGGGACAGCTTCGTGCTGCAGAAGTAGGAACAGAACACAACATTATTATCGTAACATAAGATGATTTCACATAAATTCACTGTGACGTCTCATTTTAGTACTTAGACTCTAGTCTCATTTCAGTACTTTTATTTTTCTAAATTAGAGCCCCTTTTATATTTGAGGCATTTGGATCGAGCTTCATGCTGTTCAGTATTTTTGACTGATTTAGTTTGTCCATATATGTACAATGTTCATTATACGTTCATTATACCTCATTTTACATTAAATCAAGACATTGCCTACATCATATCTTATCTTATAAAACTCACCTCTTCAATCTGGCTTTTTTTTTTTTTTTTTTTACAAGTCTTTTTATTTCATTATAGTGTACAATAATCAATGCCATTTCACATATTGTAATATCACAGTACACTCAATCTGGCTTTTAATGTGTGATTGTTTTTGTGTTATTTGACTTTAACTTTAACTATATATATATATTTGTTGTTCTTTTCCTTTCACTATATCTGTAAAGCGTCTTTGAGCACCTAATAAATAAATCTATTATTATTATTATTCTTATTATCTACATCATATCTACAGAAAAGGTGAAGGGTCCCATGTGAAGCCTGTTTTGACATGCTGATGAAAAGGGACTTTGTTTTAAGGTTATGAGAAAAAAGTGTGAATAACAATACTGATTTTAATCTCTGAATTCAGAGATTTTCCGATTTATTTTAAGAAACTAAATTCAAAATATGATGATCTGATGTAATCTCAGAAATACAAAACAAAATCACTTTCGATCCCAATCTTTTTTTATTTCATCCAGCTTTAATTATCTTCCATAGTTATCCCTAAAGTCACCAGGCAAATAAATGAAAATAAAGAATAACATTTTTTAATCATTAAAAAACATAATGAAAAAGTTAAATGAACGGAAAATCATTTTAAAATATTGAATGAAAAAATAAAAAGTTTTTTATTTTTAAAAAGCATAAATAAAACATTAGTGTCCAGTCCACACACATGACAAAGACTCAGTTATAGCGAGGTAAAGTTCTGAATAATAAAGAATACGGATATAATAGACTTTCTTCGATAACCAAATACTGACGAACCGGGAAGTGAAAGTTCTCTGAAGTCAGTTTTCACTGAACACTGAACGGAGGGAGACTTATTTCTCACCAAAAAGCTGAGATAGAGTGCAGCCGACTGTGTCTCCGCCTAAAGCCGACCATTACCTTTTTTTTTTCTCAGCTGATGGGACGGCGAGGATAAAGAAAGTGAAGATCATAGCTTTTAAGTCCCTGAAAGATGCAGGACTTTTATCAAAATACCACACTTTGGATTTTCACTTGCACACAGACATTTGTTTTTATTCTAATGTTAATTTTTGTATATCTTCGTAAGCACCTTCATCTACAGTAATTCCATTGGTGATATTATATTATATACCATTATTTACGTTCTTTATCCTTCGCTATCCTGACTTTCAATCTTATCTCCGTGCTGCCTAAACACCTGCATTTCCCTACAGTGATCAATAACGCTTTATCTGATCTAACCTTATCTTAAAAAGAGACTTCAACAGCAGAAGCATTCTTCAATTTTAAAGGAAACATCTTGTACTCATTTTCAGGTGTTGTATATCAGCATGTAGTGTCTCTACTTTAAAGAGTCCTCTCCTGCTGATGTTCAGGTGTATATCAGTATGTAGTGTCTCTACTTTAAAGAGTCCTCTCCTGCTGATGTTCAGGTGTATATCAGCATGTAGTGTCTCTACTTTAAAGAGTCCTCTCCTGCTGATGTTCAGGTGTATATCAGTATGTAGTGTCTCTACTTTAAAGAGTCCTCTCCTGCTGATGTTCAGGTGTATATCAGTATGTAGTGTCTCTACTTTAAAGAGTCCTCTCCTGCTGATGTTCAGGTGTATATCAGTATGTAGTGTCTCTACTTTAAAGAGTCCTCTCCTGCTGATGTTCAGGTGTATATCAGTTTGTAGTGTCTCTACTTTAAAGAGTCCTCTCCTGCTGATGTTCAGGTGTATATCAGGTTTGTAGTGTCTCTACTTTAAAGAGTCCTCTCCTGCTGATGTTCAGGTGTATATCAGTATCTAGTGTCTCTACTTAAAGAGTCCTCTCCTGCTGATGTCCAGGTGTATATCAGTATGTAGTGTCTCTACTTTAAAGAGTCCTCTCCTGCTGATGTTCAGGAGTATATCAGTATGTAGTGTCTCTACTTTAAAGAGTCCTCTCCTGCTGATGTTCAGGTGTATATCAGTATGTAGTGTCTCTACTTTAAAGAGTCCTCTCCTGCTGATGTTCAGGTGTATATCAGTATGTAGTGTCTCTACTTTAAAGAGTCCTCTCCTGCTGATGTTCAGGTGTATATCAGTATGTAGTGTCTCTACTTTAAAGAGTCCTCTCCTGCTGATGTTCAGGTGTATATCAGTATGTAGTGTCTCTACTTTAAAGAGTCCTCTCCTGCTGATGTTCAGGTGTATATCAGTATGTAGTGTCTCTACTTTAAAGAGTCCTCTCCAGCTGATGTTCAGGTGTATATCAGTATGTAGTGTCTCTACTTTAAAGAGTCCTCTCCTGCTGATGTTCAGGTGTATATCAGTATGTAGTGTCTCTACTTTAAAGAGTCCTCTCCTGCTGATGTTCAGGTGTATATCAGTATGTAGTGTCTCTACATGTCTCCATGCTTTAATGTTCAAAAAGCTCTTTATTTTTCTCATACTGTCTGTGCTGCAGCACCTCTTTTCACCCTCCGTCTGGAACCAGAGCCCAGTCTGCTCTGATTGGTTAGCTTGCCGGCTCTGTTGTGATTGGTCAAGATGTCCCGCCGCTTATCACGTACAATGTGTTGGAGCGCTAGCCAATAGGAGCGTGAGTGTTACGTTGTGATGTCACTATGTTACAGAACCAAACAAAGGGTGTTTCAGGCAGGGCGCGAGTAGGGGATTTTGGACTTTGTAAGCCCTTTACATGCACAGAAATCACTGTAATAAAAATAAATATATAGTAAGATAGCTATAAAATAAAGCAGTAATTTACATCGAAATATAATGCAATACATTATAGAATATAAAATATGTGCAGAAAGCAATATTTAAACATTGTGTGCATTAATGTAATGCATAGAGTCTGCGTTGTGGCTGAGGTAAAGGGTCAGTGGGGGGGCGGGCCTTGTTGATGAGGCCGGTAGCGGAGGGGAAGAAACTGTTCAGGTAGCGAGAGTAAAGAGTTTGGAAGAAGATGCAACGTTTTGCCATACAAAAAGCATCACTCTAACCAGACGTTTAATCCGTGTTGAAAAGTTCTTGTTTTCATAATTAAGTTCATACAGGAATCAGAGCTCTGACGATAGAGACGTGAAGCGTTTACAGAGCAGATATCGATCCGTCTGAAAAGATCACACAGGTTATCACGACATGTCCGCAGACCCGTCACTCATATTTCACTCCAACTCCGAATTCCAAACTTCTCCTCGGCACAATGACAGGCGGCGCTTTGAGGGAGACTTTTTAATTTTTTTTTAAATAGAGTATGGGCCCGGTATAGTCAAATCAATCTGGTCACGGCGGAGGAAAAGGAGTGCTTCATTTCCGCGAGGCTGAGCAGCTCTGAGATCAGCTCTCTAATATCGCTGTGATCCGCTTCTCTTTTTTCTTACCTAATTGAATTCTCCAGGAGAGATGCCCCTCAGCTGCAGATTTATCATATCCTGAAATTGGAGGAGAGCAGCTCCATGAAGGACATGTGCCGAGCATTTAATCCACTCCTCATGCTGTAAGCTGAGACGATTGGACACTGCCAGGACCGGGGGTGGGAGGGTTAGCTCAAAAATGGATTCTGTTACAATTACTAATTACCTGTAGGACATTTTCTTTTAATCAGTAACCTTCATGTTGGGAGAATGGCCCGATAGTCTATTGCCAGCATAGGGAAACTGTACATGTTGAGTAGGCTTACACTAAGGTGTTATGATAGAAATGTATAGTCGGGGTCCCCAGCACATAAGAAACTGCCGGATGCTAGCTAACATATGTTGGGAAATTAGCACAATTAGCACAAGTTGTGTTAATTAAAAGAATGGCATTATAGCCTACATGTATGTGGACTATAGTTAAAATATGAGTTGGCCGATTTGGACAATTTGGGAGTGGTTTTATTGAGGATGTTGAGTCCATTTCTGACATTTTCAAAATCAGAAATGGCCGTTTTAACCATAAAGTGGCCACATGTGTACTCTCTCTGGGTTGATTTGGACTACCATGCGTGTAGTATTGCGACCACTGGATATAGAGAGCACAAAATGAAAATGATTTTCTCTACTGGTGACAATCTTTTTCCAAAAAATAAGCGTCCAGTCCAAATGATTCAGATTCCCTTACACCTTCAACATTGACCCAACATATATCAAGATAAGCCCAAAGAGAGCACACATATTGCCACTTTCTGGGCAAAACTGCCATTTTTGATCCCGAAAATGGCAGTGATGTTGGTGCATCATTGAGTCTTACGGTACGTCCACACAGCAACGTTAAAAAAATCTTGGAGCTGGGCGTCTCTGAAAGCTTGGGGATTTTTTGCGAGCAACGCGACCAACAACCAATCAAATGAATCTCCCGCCCCCGACATACAAAGCAATAGCAATGTTAAAACGAAGTAAACTGGATATAAAATCCCCAAACAGGCGAAAACCAGTTTCACCCACTGTCTCTGCCACCTCCCTCCATGCCTGGATCCTCCGGTTTGTATCCCGGTAAGTTAATAGGGACTGGTCTTAAAGAACCGGGTGATTTGCTACAGCAAAAACAAATTTCTCCTCCATTTTCAGGAATATAGAAAATGAACTGGCTCTCCCAGCTTGCACAAGGTTAGATTGGCTAGCGCTTGTACTTTCAGATTTGCATAAACGGGATTTGATTGGCTGACGCTTCCACCTCAGCTTCAAAAGTTGAACATTGCTCAACTTTTGAATCCTGAAAATCCTGGAAATCTTCGCTTTGCTTCCCCACAATGCAGTTCGGCGAAAAGTGAGGCAACGTGACGTCATCCCATTCAAAGTGAATGGGCAGAGAAGCATTGGAAGATTTTTTAACGCTGCTGTGTGTGGACAGGCCGTTAAAGTGTCTGGGCATAAATTAGGTTTATGTTGTTATTTGATTTATGGAGCAACAACTGCTTTACTTTTCTATATTCAATCTCTATCCACCACTTTGGTCACCAGAAAAACAGCTAAAAAGTGAGAGCAGTCCCCCAGATTCGACATGATCTCTTGTGCAAATAAACTCTCTCAAAGTGTGCGATACTATCTGTACGCTATTTTCATATCAGAACATTCTCAACCAACTACCCTAAGGCAAAGTGTTGGGGACACAACTGGCCATTTCCAAAAGTGGCGTCTCCAGTATAGAGTAACTACACCAACACTGTTTTTACTCCAATACTCTCAAAGCCTGGCCAGGTTGTATCACGCTGTATCCCACTGGCCTTCAGAGAGGCTCTTTATTCAGCGTCTGATATCAAATATGCTGCCTGTCATGTACAGTACGGCTAACATTAACAACAGATGGCTTGGTAATCTGTAATCAAGGCCTCCTAAATTCAGCTCACTGCACAATATGTCTCTCTCTATACTTCCAATCTTTCTCTACCTCTAACTTTCTCTCTCCTTGTCTACTTCTTTCCTCTCTCTCCGTTGTGTTAATGAAAGGTTTTGACACGGAAGATAAGATAACCGGGGAGGATTGTTTTTCAAAGCCACTTGATCAGGAAGCTGGTTGAATGTAGGACGGGGGTGTCTTGTTAACATGAAGATCGAGTGTGGATAATTAGCTGAATCATAAAGTGGAGGCAGTTGTGGGGGACATGCACACGATGGAAATCTGCACGGGGGGTTTTCAAACTGTCGAGGATCATGTCACAGTGGCTGATCACATGACTAACACAATTAGGAGCTCACTCTCGTTACATTCAGATCCCTGGCCTCTCTTACTCCATCCAATTATTTTATTTTACCTGCCTCATTGTTCTGTATCCTGCATCCTATCTTATGTAATCCAATTATACATCCAATCCTATACCGTTTTGTCCTTTCCTTTTCAAATCCTAAGTATTCTAATTTATCATATCCAATCTTATATTCAGCTTCATCCCAACTGCATATTTTCCACATGCTATCCTACCCAATCGTATATCTTGTTAAGGTCAGCCTTAATTGTATCATATGCAAAGACACAATTTATTGGAGTCTTGCAAGTAACAACATGTAAACCAGTGACCATCAACTGTGGCGTTAGTGTGTTCGCCCCCCACTCATTATTTTTTTTACAACGACTCGTGAGTAAGGTGCAGTACCGGAGTCCAACAGAGAGGCAGCAGCTGCTGGACAGTAGACTGCGTACTGCATAGCCTCCCCTGCCTTGAAGAAGAAGTGATCCTTCTTTGTGAAGAGTCTGCTTTATGCGCTCCGCAGCAGTAGCCCCGCTGCGACAGAGTCCAACAGAGAGGCAGCAGCTGCGGGACAGTAGCCTAGAAGTGATCCTTCGTTAGCGTGAAGTGTCTGCTAATATTTATACGCTCCGCAGTACCTGAGCGTGCTCCACTAGCACACCCCCCCCCCCCCCCCCCCACCCCCACCCCAGACAACAACTTCAAAATTCTGGGCTATATAAAAATTGGTGGCCCGCGAAAGTGTCTACTGGATAAATGTTGGCTCTTGGACAAATGTAGTTGGTGATCCCTGATGTAAAGCCATCCTTCTCAGTTTTAGTGGTTCAAATAGAGTCCTCTGAAAGTATCGTGATTTGGTTTAAAGACCAATAACATCAGCTTAGGTCTTGTTGGAAGGAAGGATTTATGGATGAATGGGTCCAAAAATACGGGACTCCGAACCCGGAAGACTGATATTTGTGTCCCGTCTGAAACCGAAAAGCAAGATTGAGTTATTCTAAGTAATGTCTGTAACTTGTTTTAAAACAAATCAAGATATTTTACCAAACCTGACTAACTCTGTGTCTCAAATTACACACGTATGTACTTACACTTGCAGTTGTGAGTGCATACGTGCATTCCATTACTCTAATTAAGCAATTAGTCGCTGGACACTTCTCACACTCAACGTTTGCCATCTTGGCTACGTAACAGAAGTTGCACGACCATCACTATACAAACAAATGTGGCACATGTGGGGTGTTGTTCTGTTTAACAAACCCCATTGGTGTCGTAAAGAAAGCTACTTTTAATTTAATAGGGTTCATTGAGCGGTCTGTAATGATTTGCCGCAATCGTTAACATTGCCAGCTAGCTAACAGCAGCAATCGTCACTTCCTGTGAAAGCAAAGCAGCCGGTTGGGTTCCGAGACATTACTTTTCAAAAAGAACACAATATGCAAGTGTACACCATGTATGACAGGGCAGCATACTTACAAAATAATTAGAATTAAGACAGTGGTAGTACCTCAACCAATAACGTTGCTTGCTAGCTTAAGGTGATTGAGTGATTCTCGAAAATGTCCGGAAAGGCAGCCATGTTAGATTTGAGCTTTGCGGTTGAATATCACAAACAATGTGCACAACATGGCGTTGTACGTGAGGGAAGTTTCCACATTTAGACATATCACATGTGTTTTTGTACAAATTGATAATGTTAACCCTGTGCTTACTGCTATAGGAATATCATAGTTTGTAGTGATGTCCCGATCACCTTTTTTTGCTCCCGATCCGATTCCGATCATTTGATTTTGACAATTTGCCGATACCGACCTTTCCCGATCCGATCTTTATGCAATGCATTGAGAGAAAAAAAAGAAAAAAAGCATTCAAGTTGTCCCTTAAGGTTCTTTTTTTATTTAAATTGGATATTCTATCCAACATGTATATAGCTTCTTTCTTTCACAGCAGCATTGGATCAGTTCAGTTGTGCAGCATTGGATCAAAACAAAATAAAGCTTATCAGTGCTCGTTAGCTTACTGCTACAATTAGACACTGCGCCCACTCTGTTGCCAGATTTGAGAGAAATAAGCAACCAGGTCTATGAAAACAAGCCCCAAAGAAGCAACACATTCATGATGTTGTGTCATTTGAAACCAAAACTAAGGCCTCAGGATGACTTTAAGACTTGAACATGGTCATTTTTGTTTTGTAACATTGAATAAAAAATGTAAAAAAGTATTTAAAAAAAAAGAAAAAACCCGATCCCCGATTTTTTTCCTCCCGATTCCGATCTTTTCAAATCACGTGATCGGCTCCGACCCCCGATCACGTGATCGGATCGGGACATCTCTAATAGTTTGAAGTGTAGGGATACCCAGTGCGTTAGAAAGTGATGCCAATGGGTCATATTTAAAAATAAACCTCCTGCAGTTGTCAATAGGTTAAAAAAGCTTGACACCAAAACATTTTTGGACTATAGGGTAAAACATGTAATTATGGGATGTAAAGCAGGGCATTTTAATATGGGGGTCTACATAAATAAACATGCTTTTGGAGCCAGTATAGTTTGGAGATTGTGACAAAGTGCAGGTGTTGGCAGTTACGTCAATCTTATTGTAACACCTCCTGTTACATGATACCCACACATTACTCTATGTTATCTCTTATACTATTCTGCCATTTTCTCCTTCCTCTAACAGTACAATACCTCCCATAATATATTCAGGCCAGGGATATAACCACATAGGATACTTTTATAGTCAAGATAATGTCTAGTGATTGCAGAAAAAACCTTGAGTTTGAACGAGACCCAATATCCCCGTGTATCATTCCTATAATTATGCAGGTTTCCAGATGGGATGTATTTAAAGATACCGCATGGCTCTGTGTTTAAGGTCTCCTACATTTGCATGCAGTATGGCACTCCTGGCAGAGATCCAGTGCTATACGACCACTTATTTGATTAAACATTATCATGCTCAGCAGGACAGTGAAGAAGAAGAGTCGAGGTATAACTGCTGACAGCGGCACAAAGCTGGCGAATCATGCGAAAGTTTTTTTTGCTAATGAATGGATAAATCTGCCCTTCATCATAACCGCGTCACGGGCAATAACCTTGAACCTATAACACCAGCTGTTATCAGGGTCAAGGTCATTTGTTTTGGGTGTTTAAAATCATTCCTATCATATATATATCCTATTTTCATCACTGCTATTTACATTTTCCTACGGCCTGTTTCTCATTTCTTCCTGTTTATTTATTAATGCATTTACTTCTCTTTTTAGCTTCCCTTCAAATGAAGAACTGCTTCATATATGATTCTCCTTGTTCAGATTGTAAACAGACAGACCCTGAAATTGAAAAACTGTTTTATTTTGACTCAAGTCTTCTCAAGTATTGCTGTATAACTCACCATTCAATTCCTAAATGAGACGTCTTCCTTTTGAAAGCTGAATGAACAGCTTAACAGCCACATGTCTACTGTTTCTACTGTTCCATTGTTACATAATCAATATGTTACTAAAGGCTTAAGATAAGATCAGATAAGATAAGACTTTATTTATCCCGAAGGAAATTGTTGTGCCAGAGTAACAAAATACAATCAACACAATAAACACAGCAGCAAAAAGAGCAATTAAACATCCACAGACAACATGAAACGTAGAAACATAGAAAGTCACACAATCAATGCAATTATTATTAGCAGTATTTAGTAGTTATAGTGCAAAAATTAAAACGTAGTGGCAGTTACGTAATTGCACGTTATCATAGTATTATTAATAATAATAATATGATATAATATTGCACATAGTTATATATATAGCAGCGAGTGTATTGCAGTGATGGAACTTACAGTGTATTGCACATAGTGTTGGTGTGGGAGTTGTCAGTGCCCTTTACTTAGGGGTGAAGAGTTTGATATATATTAATGAGTACATTGTGGCGTTACAAGGCAATGTAAGTTCATTTATAACATGTTAGACACTTTTATCCAAAGTGACTTACATACTCAATACTGTGGACAATCCCCACAGGAGCAATTTGGGGTGAAGTGTCTCAGGGACACAACGACATGCTGACTGCAGTGGGGTTTGAACCTGTGACCCCCTGATCCCCAGACCAAGGCTTTATCCACTGCGCCACACGCCTCCCAATTTACGAAGTACATTTCAGCACGATGGGAATTGAAAGAACAGACACTTTATAAGATTACATTTAAACACACTTAAAAAATATCATCATCAAACTGCATTTTCCATTTCAGCATCTTTTGACTTTTTATTTTTGGTTTTATAGCTGAAAACTTTACCGTTTTGCTTCACGGCCACCATCACTATGTTTCTAGACACAGTAATACTGACGTTTTGATAATCCCACTGCACTACCTGCACCATACACAAACAAAGTGATCACTAAGATGGATGCGTAGTGGACTATTTAGCAGATATTCCCTCAGGAGCTGCTGACCAAAACGAGCCAAAAGAAGAATAAATATTGGATTTACATCTTCCATGGGATCCAAATGAACTCAGTGTGCTATAGACACATAACATACCAGCTTTATTCATCGTCATCTCAACAACATTTCTCATAAACAATAATACCAAACGTTATATATGGTATATGTCCAACAAGAGGCCGAAGTATACGGTCCTATACTGTCTCCATAACTCAAAAAAGAATTACCTTAGTTTGGCATATATACAACTTTCAACAATTACCTTAGTGATAACATGTTAAACAAACATATTATCTTAGTCAATCAGATTCACCTTAAACAAACTTGTATCCTACCACTCCTACGTATACCTCTGAAAAACTACTTTTTGTACATCTTCTTAAGTTAATAAAGTGTATTAATAGCTGTAAGTCACAATCAATGAAGGCTTACAGCTGTAGCTGCTTCGCCCAATCGGCCCAAATATACAATGTTGCCCCTCCATTAAAAACCAAAACAGTCACTTTGAAATGTTTAATGTACATTTTTCAATTGAGGAAGACTCACTTTCTGAACAGGCATTACTTCGCTTCTCAAATGCTTTGTATTTAAGAATCAAAACATGTCATTTTGTATTGATAACTGTGTTTATGTATTCCTATTAGATATAACTTAATACGTGTTATCCATAGATGCTTAGAGATGTTTCTGTTGCCCCCATTGGACCAACAATCAAATGATTGCCGTAAAAAAAGAAAGAAAATGTCTCCTCTGAATATTCAATGCACATCTTTGATTTCCGATGACTCACTATCAGTACAGGCTTTAAAAAATGTCCTGTAATTAAGATTCAGAGGCGTTTATGGTGTAATGACTGCTGTGTTGACGGACTCGGCTGATTTCCCGGCACAGATGGAGGTTCAGTGTTGAAAGTGACATCCGTCGGTGCAGATCTGAGTAACTCGGAGCGAGGCTGAATCCGGAGAGGATCATAGCCTCGTGACACTTGGCAAAATGGCTCACTAATTATAGTCATTTTCATTTTGGGCAGAAAGGCTTGCGCTTAGTCATGTGCGAAGTGTTGATACCTTTCAGGGCACGGACCGATGCTCCCACGACGTTTAGCCGTGCCAAATCTCTGCTGCGTTTTTGGCTGAGACCAAAACTCTGACACTCAGAGGCTTAGGAGGTTTCCACCCAGGCCTGGATTGGAAAACCTGTGACACAGAACAGCTGGGGGTAGGAAAGGCATCCTGGCCGGGAATATTACTGGTGCTAAAACAGTCTGAGCTGATGGCACTGGCTTCAGAGCGGCAGCAAGTGAAGTGAAAACTGAAATCATCGCTCGGCATAGAGTTCAGATGTAGAGCCAGCATAAAATGATTCACACCCAAGAGTTTCTGATATGAATAATTAAGTATCAGGGCTTCATGGTTCAGTATTTTCTTTCCACACAATGGAGTCAAGATACTAATGTAAACACACACCGTCAGATTTTAAGATTATAAAAAGAGAACAGCAGCAAAATATAGAGTTTTCAGCTTTTTGCAAAGATACAGTCTTATATAAATCCTGCAGTTCAGGGCATTACGAGCTGCAATAGCCCCAGCCAACCCCTTCCCACAACATGTAGCAATAGGAGAAAAGTAAAAGTGGTAAAAGTAATCACATCAAGAAAGAGCGAAACAAATATAAATATAAAGTAGAATAGAAAATAGTCTGCAAATAATCTGCATATTAAAAATATTTTAAAAAAACGTCATTCAATTAAATACAGACACAAACATAATGATGGGGATAAAACAAACATATTGTATAGTTAGAGAGGCACAGACTCAACGGGTTGGAACGTATAATACATTTAGCAAGTCTCAAGTACATTTTAGGCAAGTGGAGTTACTTTCCCCCAAAGAGGCTTCTCGCTCACCTGCAGTAACCGGTCTCTGCAAAGGGGAAAAGTACAAGTATCTAACATGAGCTAACATCAGCCTTTAGACAATAACCAATCAGAATCATCCTCACATGACGGACAAACATGGATGTCTTGATGTCACAGTTGAAGCACAAAATAAGAACTTAAAAATATGCAAATTAGCTTGAACAGATACAAACAACAAGCATACAAGTTACATTGCAGTGTAAGATATATAGAGTATATGATTTAAAAATATGCATGTGCAAAACAAAATCACGTCATTTATTTTCTGTTGAGTTAAACCCAGTGATCCAAGTCAAAGTCACAATGACGTTTTCACTTCACACAGTTTTTGTAGTGCTCTTAATAATAAGGTCTGGAGAGCGTCCAAAGAACGTACGTGTCCTCTGAGAGCGGCTCTTAGCAGAAGCAACTATTTGGCAGATCGGTCCATATTTTCCAGCCAGCCCCTCCCCTAGAGAAAACCTCTGATAACTAAAGCAATCAATTGAAATTTCATTCCTGCTATTTTTTTCCTTTTGCTTTGTATCCGAACTGTACTCTTTTCCTCTACCTCCATTTATCTGTCCCCGTGGGTTTCCAGATGCATCTGCTGGAGAAAGGGGGCTCTGTCCTCACTGCTGAATCCATCGTTTCTTTGCAGGGGAATCATTTTTAATGTAGATGTAATTTGGTCCATTTTGCTTGTCACTTTAATATCGATATCATACTCTCCAGCTCACAGTCTGTGCTGTTAATGTAATTGAGACAAATTGTCACAATTTGCCCAGTTCTCATATTTTTCCACTACAAGTGTGGTCGAAGAAGAGCAGCCCGTTTGTCTCCGGTTCTCTCTGCCATATGAACACTGAGTCATGCTTTCATTTATTTAGCAAATGAGGACATGCATGTACCTTTAGTGATCAACCCAGGGAGGAAATAAGGGGCAGGTATGAATTCCTTTCACTACTTTAACCTCTGTGTTTGTACCATGCACATCCCGTAAAGTGTCTCTGTGTTCATTAGTTTGTGTTTTTTAACAACCCAGTTTCACGGCAGTTTGTGAAATCAGAATCAGAAATCCTTCATTCGTCCCGCTGGGAAAATGTACAGAGTTCGTGTTACAGCAACAAAAGGTACAGTGCAGACATAAGGCAAGAGGAGAAGGAGTATACTTTTATATTACATTTAAAAGGTAAGAACAAGTTATTAAAAAAATATACACAAATAGACAAAAAGTCACATGATTTAATCTGTGGATTTGTGTACCAAAAAAGTCTGAAATCTAAAAGAGGTCATGTCTGGGAGAACATCACATTTCTAAAAAGAGTTAAAATTCTGCAAAAAATTATAGAAAAAGTCAGAAATCTGGAAAATAATCGGATTTGTGAAAAAAATATTCATAATGAAAAAAAAGTCTGGAAGAAAAATCCGAATTCTCAGAAAAACATTTTGAAATAAAATGTGAACTCTGATAAAAAGTCAAAATTCCCCCCAAAAAGTCAGAAAATTCTTAAAATTCTTAAATTTAAATTCATAATTCTGACTCATTTTTGTTCTGAAATAATTAGCCACAATGATCTTAGTTCTTATTTCTTAATTTTAATTTTTTTATCTCAGTTTCTTTTGCCTACAGTCGGGTCGGGAGTCCCGAGCTCAGGACACGGGAAGCTGTATTTTTGTAATCCTTTTTATTCCCTAATTAATTCTACAGATTACTACTAATTAAAACATGTTTCATTCGTCAGTCTTTTGATTGTATTATAATGTTAACAGATTCAATTAAGTGACTTTTTTCACTAGCTTCTGTGAGACGTGGCTGTTTGTTTCAACAACAACAACAACAACAACAACAACCCTCTCGAGAAAGATGGGAAAACAGTCCAAAACACACCACATTAGGTTTTGTATATTAACGCTGTTGGAGGCCATCTTAGATATATCGGATTCTGACCAACAGATGGAAGACGGATATCGTTTCGCAGCCTCGTACATTAAGAAGGAAGTCTGTACATCTGCCTGCCAGTGCGTGTGATTACATTTGCATAGAGGTAACAGCGTGGGTTTGTCTCAGTGAGAAACCAGAATGCTTGATTCCTATTTACAAGCTTTGCATGCCAAATGTCCCGTATGATTGCTTTGTGGGGGGGATTACAATGCAGCTTGCAAACCCTTATGAGGCAAGCAAGGAAAAAAATAAAAACAGGTTATCTGATTGATGTGAGGCGTGAGCTTTAATCTAACGGAGTGCTACTTCACCACCGCATCCCCACTCTCAAGTGTTTGGGCTGCCTCTATGAAAACAGAGAGGGAGGCAGGGTGTAGATCAATATCCCAGAAACACCAGAGACATTCTATTTTATTAAACATTTTCCCATTAAGGCGGTGGTGCGAGCGTTGTAGATCATCCCAACAAAGTCGTAAATCACGGACAGACAGCGGTATTGGAAACAATGGGCAGAATCAAAGCGGATTACAGAGAAACAAGAGGAAGATATTCGGTGTCTGTGCTCCTGGGAGCCTCGTGTATCTTGTTTTTTTGCTGTATGTTACATCTGAGGGATTGGGTTAACGTGCAATCCATATCATGTTCATCCAAACGCAACATATATATCTTCATGTTATGAACAAGCGAGTGAGGGAGAGGAGGCAAAATCAGCAAATGGGATGAACCTCCTGTATCTCTTCTTCAGCACACACACACACACACACACACACACACACAGACAGACAGACAGACAGACAGACAGACAGACAGACAGACAGACAGACAGACAGACAGACAGACAGACAGACAGACAGACAGACAGACAGACAGACAGACAGACAGACAGACAGACAGACAGACAGACAGACAGACAGACAGACAGACAGACAGACAGACAGACAGACAGACAGACAGACAGACAGACAGACAGACAGACAGACAGACAGACAGACAGACAGACAGACAGACAGACAGACAGACAGACAGACAGACAGACAGACAGACAGACAGACAGACAGACAGACAGACAGACAGACAGACAGACAGACAGACAGACAGACAGACAGACAGACAGACAGACAGACAGACAGACAGACAGACAGACAGACAGACAGACAGACAGACAGACAGACAGACAGACAGACAGACAGACAGACAGACAGACAGACAGACAGACAGACAGACAGACAGACAGACAGACAGACAGACAGACAGACAGACAGACAGACAGACAGACAGACAGACAGACAGACAGACAGACAGACAGACAGACAGACAGACAGACAGACAGACAGACAGACAGACAGACAGACAGACAGACAGACAGACAGACAGACAGACAGACAGACAGACAGACAGACAGACAGACAGACAGACAGACAGACAGACAGACAGACAGACAGACAGACAGACAGACAGACAGACAGACAGACAGACAGACAGACAGACAGACAGACAGACAGACAGACAGACAGACAGACAGACAGACAGACAGACAGACAGACAGACAGACAGACAGACAGACAGACAGACAGACAGACAGACAGACAGACAGACAGACAGACAGACAGACAGACAGACAGACAGACAGACAGACAGACAGACAGACAGACAGACAGACAGACAGACAGACAGACAGACAGACAGACAGACAGACAGACAGACAGACAGACAGACAGACAGACAGACAGACAGACAGACAGACAGACAGACAGACAGACAGACAGACAGACAGACAGACAGACAGACAGACAGACAGACACACACACACACACACACACACACACACACACACACACACACACACACACACACACACACACACACACACACACACACACACACACACACACACACACACACACACACACACACACACACACACACACACACACACACACACACACACACACACACACACACACACACACACACACACACACACACACACACACACACACACACCATGGCGCTTTTGAGGATGGTGATTATCAACTTATCAACAGTTTTGCAGCTATACAAATCGTTTAAGCGTATTTTAGTTAATTGTTTTGGTTAAATAAACGTTAAAAAGTCCTACTTTTTGCTCAAACTTCCTCCAATTCTTATTTAGTTTTGACAAGATCACTTTTTCATTCGTCAAACTCACCTGTAACTTTGTTATTGTGCATCTTCTCTCTAGAGATTTGGGAGAGTTGTTTATTGTCTATTTCCTTACTTATTTCGCAAATGAATTAAACTTATTATGTGCGGGTTGTCGAGGGAGAATTGATTACCTAATTGTTTCCGATTTCGAGTTTTGCCTTCGTACTTTTCAGTGTTTTTCACCTATTAAGATATGAATCATAGAATTATACTGTGAGGGTTTAGAGCAGGATGGCAGGTAGGGCTCAGTGCTCTGACACAACAGATGGTCGTCACTGGGATCAAATCTGTTTCTGTTTGGTTGCAGGGTGTTCTCCTCGAGCACTGAAGCCCCCCGCCACCCAGTTCAGATTGTACTTTGTTGGAGGCCATTTTCTAAAAGCAGATGGGAGGTTGCTGTGATTTCGTAGTCTTGTATTTTGGAGAGCGAGCTGGTAGAGCTGACGGTACGATTTGTTCTGTTTGTATTTCCTTTGTGCCTACCAGTTATTCATCAATTGCTGTCGTGATGAATTCATTTAGAGAGCAAACAGAATAGATGAAATGCTGAACAGAGAACAAATAATCATGGAAAAATAAGAAGTAGAAATAAGAGAGATCCTACTCGTCTTGTCGGGAAAGAAACATGTTTTCTCATTGCTCAAATCTCCTTTCTTTGTATTTAAAGAGCCCACACCGTGTTCCCTTTAATGTTTATTTCCTGTCTGTCTTCTGTTGCTGTTCCCTTTAGTGTTTACTTCCTGTCTGTCTCCTTCTGTTGTTACCTTTAGTGTTTCCTTTCTTTCCTTCTCCTTCTGCTGTTCCCTTTAGTGTCTACTTCCTGTCTGTCTCCTTCTGCTGTTACCTTTAGTGTTTACTTCCTGGTCTGTGTTCTTCTGCTGTTCCCCTTAGTGTTTACTTCCTGTCTGTCTTCTTCTGCTGTTCCCTTTAGTGTCTACTTCCTGTCTGTCTCCTTCTGCTGTTACCTTTAGTGTTTCCTTTCTTTCCTTCTCCTTCTGCTGTTCCCTTTAGTGTCTACTTCCTGTCTGTCTCCTTCTGTTGTTCCCTTTAGTGTCTACTTCCTGTCTGTCTCCTTCTGCTGGTCCCTTTAGTGTTTACTTCCTGTCTGTCTTCTTCTGCTGTTGCCTTTAGTGTCTACTTCCTGTCTGTCTCCTTCTGCTGTTCCCTTTAGTGTCTACTTCCTGTCTGTCTCCTTCTGCTGTTCCCTTTAGTGTTTACTTCCTGCATGTCTCCTTCTGCTGTTCCCTTTAGTGTTTACTTCCTGTCTGTCTTCTTCTGCTGTTCCCTTTAGTGTTTCATTCCTGTCTGTCTCCTTCTGCTGTTATCTTTAGTGTTTCCTTTCTTTCCTTCTCCTTCTGCTGTTCCCTTTAGTGTCTACTTCCTGTCTGTCTTCTTCTGCTGTTCCCTTTAGTGTTTCCTTTCTTTCCTTCTCCTTCTGCTGTTCCCTTTAGTGTTTACTTCCTGTCTGTCTTCTTCTGCTGCTGTTCCCTTTAGTGTTTCATTCCTGTCTGACTTGCTGTTCCCTTTAGTGTTTCCTTTATTTCCGTCTTCTTCGGCTGTTCCCTTTAGTTTTGACTTCCTGTCCGTCTTCTCCTTTTGCTGTTCCCTTTAGTGTTTACTTTCTGCCTGTCTCCTTCTGCTGTTCCCTTTATTGTTTACTTCCTGTCTGTCTTCTTCTGCTGTTCCCTTTAGTGTTTCATTCCTGTCTGTCTCCTTCTGTTGTTACCTTTAGTGTTTCCTTTCTTTCCTCCTCCTTCTGCTGTTCCCTTTAGTGTCTACTTCCTGTCTGTCTTCTTCTGCTGTTCCCTTTAGTGTTTCATTCCTGTCTGCCTTGCTGTTCCCTTTAGTGTTTCCTTTCTTTCCGTCTCCTTCTGCTGTTCCCTTTACTGTTTACTTCCTGTCTGTCTCCTTCTGCTCTTCCCTTTACTGTTTCCTTTCTTTCCTTCTCCTTCTGCTGTTCCATTTAGTGTTTACTTCCTATCTGTCTCATTCTGCTGTTCCCTTTAGTGTTTCCTTTATTTCCGTCTTCTTCTGATGTTCCCTTTAGTGTTGACTTCCTGTCCGTCTTCTTCTGCTGTTCCCTTTAGTGTTGCCTTTCTTTCCGTCTTCTTTTTGCTGTTCCCTTTCAGAATTGAGTATTCAGCTAAACCATGTAATAATTATTGTAATAAATATCAAAGCCCTGTTGTAGACGGATTCCAAAAAGCTTAGGCATCAGACGTAGTTTGAAGGGACGAGTCTCCTTTTGTCCCAGAGAAAAACACATTTGTTTCTAAAGTAGAAACCTTTATGTATTATTTATTTGGTTTGATATTCATCAAGACAAAGCAGCGGTTTAAAAATGATGTCTGTCCTACTCATTGTAAGACATGAGAGCGTCTACTTGAAATGTAAAATGTGAGCATCTCCATTACTTTTAGAATTATGTTGATTTTTATTTTCCCTAAGATTGTATTCGTGCATCCTCTGAGGATGATGGAATAACGTTGTAGGGATTGAATGGCCCTGTATAATCATAGAATCTTTGTTATTCATATCCATCTTTTCACAGCAGTCTAATCCACATGCATATTCAACGTGCCGCGGACAATCAGAGGTTCAGAGCCGACAACATGCTCGTCCGCGGGGAGGTTGTTCCCTCCTTCCTCTGCGCTGTTTGTTGACAGCAGCTCCGTGGAAAATAGGCATAGTGCTACATTTTATCACAGAGCATGAAGCGGCGCTGCAAATGAAAACACTTTGTGCTCACATAAATTATATATATTTTTTTTGAATCACAATATTGCATCAATTTCTCACACAATGCTGTGGAGATTATGTTGCGAGCGAGTCGTAATGCCTGCAGTATTTCATCAGTGCGGTTGCCATATTTGTGTTAAAAGGCTTTGAATGAGGACAGAATATAAAACTGTCAGTGCATCAAGTTAACCTCAATAAATGGAAAGCTTCAGTGCACATGAGATCTTTTAATATATCATAAAAGGGCTCTACTGCTACGATAATATTTGTAACTCTGGACAAAACAATATTATCATTCTATGTTGGTTTACACTTGCCTTAAAGCTGACCTATCATGCAAAACACAACCCTCTCTATTTTCCTCCATACCCAAATCTCTTAAAAAGGGGCTGCAACGGATCTGATACAGACTGATCCAGATTTGAACACTTCTATGACGTCACAGAAGTGGTGCTACGGCTATTGGGCCAACTCCACCAATCAGGAGGAGACAGCCACGGACATTGCCGTTGGAAAGCGCTGGAGACGCTGTAGTACATATGCCAGGCCTGTAGATGGTGCTGTTCTCACATAATCAGCCCATGATTCAAAGACAGTGTTAAATTGAGCGAAATGAGGAATGGATCAAATGCATGATCTGTTTGGTATTTTGAAAAATAAAAAGTATAAAGATGCCTTATATAGGTATGGTCCTACAGTACACTATATTATTCAAATATAGCATGATAGGTCCACTTTAACATGCAATATATTATAGATCCAAACAAACGTATCACCAACTTTTCAATTGACAAAACCCCCTGTGGGAGAAATAATAGTCAAGGACAAATTAGCTTTTGCCATTTTTTGGGGGGATTTTGGATAAAAAACGTGATATTATTTGGTTAGAAATCCGTCTGAACATGCTATCTTTTAGATACAAATACATGTATCATTTGCATTTGACTTAAGGAGAAATGTATGGTTGCTGCTTCACAGTTCAATTACTTTAGATGCAAGTAACAAAAACGCGGTTGTGTACTTACATCAGCGTCAGACAAAGTTCAGTATCAAAGCTCCAATCAATAACAAACCAGGCCAAATGCTTTCACCTCTCGTTCTCTTCGACTTGCCCAAAACTGCTAAACTCTCCTTTATTTAAAAATATATAGAAACTCTTCAAATGCTAAATATCTCTCCTCTGTGATCCCAAGATCAAGGTCTGTCAATGTGGGGCAGGAAGTCGCTGACTCTATGCTGAGGAAATGAGCTGTCTGGATGTTTAATTTCAGAAGCTCAAAATCCAAGAGCGGTGATTGAGGATTGCATTAGAGACTAAGTGAACACAAGATTGTTTTATTTAGCTTTGTGTTTTTGTATTGAGACAACTTTTCTTTGACCTTTTTCTCTTGTGGTTTCTATCATTTAAAAAAAACATTGTGTTGAGTATTGTTATTTTGATCGTTCTGTATGAATGGTGGAACATCGTAGAAGCCGGTTAATCATACGTTTAGTCCTTATTGGATAATTTCCCACGGTCTCTGCCTCATGGTGACCATATCGTGGGTATTTTCCCTCTAAATGTCCGTGATGAAGGCTCTTTTTCATAAACTGCTCTTCCATGAAATCAGCGCATGTTGCTGTTATGCTTTTTTATATTTCCCAAAAGCACTGAGCTACTGTGGCCTTTATCTGAACTCTGACAAGTTTGAGCGAGAAAGAGACTGTGAACACTACTGTCTTGCTGTTATTGATTTCCAGTGAGTCAGTTGTGATTGGTCAACCGGTTAAAGATGTCCCGCCCTTTAGCCTATCATGTACAATGTGTTAGAGTTAGCCAATAGAAGCTGTTTAGTGTCCGGGCTCCTATTCTCTAGTTTTGGATAGCTTATTGGGGTATCCATTTTCAATCAACCAATCAATTCACATATCTCAATGACGGGTTATTACATTACATTACACTTGTTTGACACTTTTATCCAAAGCGATTTACATACATTCAGTACTGGGGGCAATCCCCACAGGAGCAATTTGGGCTGAAGTGTCTCAGGGACAGAACGACATGCTGACTGCAGCGGGACTCGAACTTGACTAAAATCAATTGAATTGATTGCGATTAGATTGATGATCTGTTAGACAGAAGCACATGGAGGTTACATGTACAAGAAACTTAAAACTTAAATAGAACACAAATGGATGGCAACAGTCCCAAACATGTGCATTTGTTTAAATTATGACAACTCAAGCAAGTTCTGAAATAAAACAAGTTCTTCCTCGTTCAGCAAGTGTTCAACATAGATTTCAAAAGTGACAAACACTAAGTCAGTAGAAAGACGGAATAAATCATGTAGCCGTAATCCCTAGAAAGAGCTTTATTAAATTGTTCATTTAATATAAGGAAAGCCTATCTCTATCTGTCATGGTGGCAGGTTACCTGATATTTTCTGCACTTCACAGCCCACATTTACTCTGCTTTGGCAGGTGGCAGGTGCTAATTACATCCCCTTTATGCAAGCAACTGTGGATCAGAGCAGCAGTAAAGTGGCCTGAAAGCAGAGCGGAGCGGGGAGTTGAATCTGTTTTTAAAATAAAGCAAACAAACCCAATACAAAAACAGTCTCCGTCACCTGTTCACCTGCACACAACTGATTTACTTTGCACTTAGGAGGTCCCAAACCATTTGGCAAATGCAAGCTCAATTTCCTGTGACTCAGCTCGCAGTTCCATCTAAATGGCTGGTATTCTGGATATTACCATCATTTCAAGACTCATTTACCTGAAAAACATCCTGAAACAGCATCACTCATGTTCTCTGGCTGCTAACTGCTCCCACCTGCCAGCCGTCGTAAAAAAAAATAAAAACTGGCACATCCAGTCGCCAAAAACAAAGTCATGCACGGCGGGGTTTCAGCAGTTCTGGTTATTTGGCAGACCTTTATCCTGCTCTCCCGACAAAACAGGTGATGCACCCTGCAGCGCGGAGCTCAAATTAACAGAACGTCCCTGAAGCAGCCTCCTCATCATTGTACACCAGATGCACTAGAGCCAAAAGATACGCTACGCGAGCGACTTCGCCAAAACCAATTTCAGAAATGTTATTTTCCTGCTGTTGTCATAAAATACAAACTGCTATCTGATCGCAGAACTCAAACTGAACGATGGAGTGGGAGCGTGACGCAAATGTCAGCCTGCAGGATCACTTTCATGTGCACAGGGTAGGGTTACTTTTAAAAAGATGGAATCAGTGTCCTATCAACATATAAAATAAGTTTAACCTGAATTGCCTTGTGTTGAAAGGTGCTGTATAAATAAACGAGCCATGCCTTGATCACCTCCTGTTACTTTTTGATTGTCTTAATATCAAATGCAAATCAAATTAATACATGAGGAAATAAATATCAATTAGTTGTTATACTTAAGTGTATTATGTAAAGCTAGTAATGTAATCAGGATACAAAAAAGGTGACCATATTGTCTTATAGTTACATGAAAAAGCAGTTTAAAAATAAGAATTGGGTTTACAAGCAGGATTACAATGTTACAATACATTTTAACCACACACATGTTCATCATTAGGACTTCTAGTTTAAACACATGCTATCACTGGGTGGATTATTTACCATCTACTGTATTCATTCAGCTCAGACTTAATTTCTGCTTTTTAAACGTACTGCTGCCAGTAGATCTGTACAGTGATCTGATCTTTTAATAATCTTTACTGCAAGTGAACACCTTATTTTGTATCCTGATGACGTATAATCCTGTTACATATAATCGCTTACTCCCCAAGCCTGTATGTATGTGTTTGCATGTGCTGCCATTAAAATCACATCTGTATGTATAACACTGACTTCTGCGTTCATGCTATTAATTTCAAACGTGGCATTTAGAATGAAGTCCCTCCAGCGTTATATTTCCCCTTTTCCAAAACAAAGCAATCTACTCACTGCTACATCTCCTCATTTCCCCGGCTTAATTGAAACGGGTGCGCCCTGTGTGTGTTGCCTATTTCATTTCCAAAATACAACAAACAAATCTTTTACAAAATGCTCATTGTCCTGGAGCTAATTTGAAGGCGCCAGCTTCCCCTTTTGGTCTTTTTATCCCCAGCACATAGAAATATTTTTCCCTGGGAGTCTAGTGATAGTGTTGGAGGAAGTATCTGCAGTATTTATTTGGACCCCCTCACATAGATTAAGCTTCAGAAGCCGACTCGTGGCAATTAAATCTATCAGAGGGCGGCAGCGAGCGCTCCGTCAGAACTGCTTCAATAATTGCAATTTAAATGAATGTGGATTCAGAGGCGTTGACAACACACGGCTGCTGGGACTGACTTTCTGCTGCTTTACTTCCTGGTTTGTTTTCTGTTAGAAAAATATCACTCGTCACCGGCTTGAGCTTCAATATCAGGATACATGCTCTGGCTGCTAACATTTTCCATGCTGTCTACACTGCTAGACAGACATGACAATTCAGTACCATATTGCACCGAGACATGAGAACACCGGTCATTACTACTATGACTATTAGAAACTCTCCCTGCCTGCCAGGAGCTTTGCCACAATCTGTGTTGATAGGTAATCTCAATGTTATGTTTTTAACGGAAACTTGGATTGAACAAAATACGGTCCAAGCTATTTAGGGCCTTTGTTATCCTGTGTACTCTGATATTGGAAGAATGAATTTTCCCAACATGTTCCTTCCTCTCATGTGTGCTCCTCTCTGTTTGCAGACACATAGAGAACTGGACGGGCCTGCAGACTCTGAGAGATGTGGACATGGAGCTTTACACCGGACTGCAGAGACTGTGAGTGTGCAGAGACGCTGTGATCTGGGGGGGTTTGGTGGTTGGGGACACCTGTGATTGAGACACTGTATTTAAGTCCTAATGTGTTGCAGATGTGGAAAAAGCAGCTGTACTTCTGTTAAATCCTGTTTTCATCTGGTTTCCTGCATGTCCACCAGGGTTGGGAGGGTTACTTTAAACATATTATCCGTTACATTAGTTACCTGTAAAAATACATTTATAAAGTTTAGGATGGCCGAAGACACTACACTACCCAGAATCCTCAGATATCGTTTGGGACCACAACATCCGCCTTGCTTTACAAACCCTGTGATTAGTCCTCAAGCTCAGTGATTGGATGTTGGAGTGGCAGTGCGCCAAGGTTACGCCGAGCTCTTTGAAATGGAAAGAAACCACGGCAGACTATCCAAAACTGGACTCGAACGGGTAGGCGTTAAAACATTTTCAAGTTTACAGTGTTAACACAATAAATGATACTTTCCAGTATCATTTCCAGTTTAGTTTATGACAGATTTATTTTGTTATCCACACATATATTGTTTTGATATTTGTAACACCAAACATGACCCAGTGGTCTAGTTAATCAAACATAATATTACTATTACGTTTATTGTGAAATTAAAACAGAACGGTGAAGAAAAATTCAGTTTGAGTCTCTCGATTTGAAGCTTATGCATTGTACCATGAACCAGTACACACCTGTAACAGTCAACTGGTGAGGAGTTGGAAAGGTAGTTTCTGAAGATGTTACAAATAACACAAAGCATACAATGCCATAATAACTTTTTTATTATTAGTGTAGGACACGTATGTATGTATAACATCTGAAGATGTGTAGTTTTATTCATGTTTTCACATAATTGTACAGGATATTGCTATACTATTTCACATTTGTAGTTCTACACATTAATATTTGATTTGTAAAATATCACAGACGGAAAGGTGTATCCGTCATTTAACGGTAAGCTATTGAAATTGTGATTCCATAGATGTGTCTCCCATCACCCAAATCCCCTGACTATTCTCTCAACTCAGTATTTACATTCTTATATTCAAAGAAAATCAGTAATATATTGAAAAACTACAAGTCCCTGTCTATCAGCTGTGCACCGTTATGGTGTAAATATAACCTATTGTATCAAATATAAAATGCAGCTGAATTAGTATTGATACTGCAAGGAGACGTATTGTGTGAAGAGAAATGTAAGATGTTGTTTAATTGCTGATATATTTATGATCCACGTCACGTTTTCAGTTTCGGTGGCAGTTCTTCCAGCTTGTCTAGAAGTCTTCTGCTCAGGGCTCTATAAATAAAGAACTAAGGGAGATGTGTAATATTTAATGCAGCCGAACCGTGTATTAAAATGCCGTTATGTGATGACTTCCAAAGAGAAGAGCAAGCACACTCGGAATAAAGTATTGTCTTCTTTTTCTTTTTATGTTTTCGGATTTTATATCACATAAACACCATATCCCAAAGTGCATTGCGGCTAAAACATCCACTCACCGAGCTTCAACGATAGCTGAGGATTATGGGTGGTTCGATGTTTTATCAAAACCTCTGAAAAAATAAATGCGTCTCTCAGAATCGAAAAGGAAAAACCTGGGAAAAACACAAAAGCTTTGTACACAATTTAAACCAATTAATGTTGTGTAGGGAGGCATGTGTTGCAGTGGGTTGAGCGTTGGTGTTCGGATCAGGGGAGCACAGGTTCAAACCCCACTGCAGTCAGCATGTCGTTGTGTCCCTGAGACACTTCACCCCAAACTGCTCCTGTGGGGATTGTCCACAGTATTGAGTATGGAAGTTGCTTTGGATAAAAGCGTCTAACAAGTGACATGTAATGAAATGTGTAATTAACAAGGATAAACTGATGTGTTTTAGTCGATGAGTACGGCAGATATCACTGTGAAATCATTTGACCAGTGACGTGCGGTGAGCTTCATGGCTGGTGAGGCACTGAGTCAGAATTACAAATATTATATTTTGACCTTAATCGAAATATTCGGCTATTTTCAAAAGCTTTTTTAGTCTGATGCTTCGATTCATTTTAAACAGACCGTTCAACAAAAGGATACCCAACATCTAAATATTGGATTGTTCTTTCTTAGTAAAATCCCATTTTCATTACAATTGTGTTCTTACCTTGACTTGAAGATGAAGTCCATGCTCTCCTTCTGGACAACAATCTCTATTGCGTTTTTGTAAAAGTCCTCCTTATATTCCTCTAATTTCAAAAGTCTAGTTTGTTGTTTGCGTCTATCCGTCTCTGCGTAGAATAACAGTAGCAACAAGAACCTGTGGGCTCATGTGCGCCCCCTTCAGTGCGGCAGAGGTTATTGCTGCCTCCCCTGGTGCTTTTTTCATTGCCGTTGTATGATGAGACCAGCGAGCCTAAATATCATATATACGTGAAATAAGTTATTTAGAGACTATGGATGGCGAGGACAAATGTAATAAAGGGATCTACAAACATTAAATTGGGGACCTACAGTGAGATGGTAACAGGCATGCGCTTAGTGCCCGGGCTCCAGCCAGTTTCTGTGGGGTGACGCATTCTGAGGTGAGGCAGAGCTCATCTGTGCCTCACCTCACCCCACAGTAACTGGCTTGAGCGCGCTCACAAAATAAGTGCCCGCGTTAAATTAGTGCCCGCGCTCCAGCAAGTTACTGTGGGCTTACGAGAGGCAGAGCTCGTCCCTGCCTCACTTCTCATCGCTACCCGTAGTTGTAGCGGAGCTCGGCAAATTTGCTGATTTTGACTTTAAAAAGCGATTGGAATCATACATAAATCACACTTACATCATAGATCAGTGGAGATACTTTATTATTATTATTACTATTTAGTTTTTCTTTAGTTGTTTTTCCGTTACATTGGAGTACGGCAGGTGAGGCTCTGCCTCCCCTGACCGCACGTCACTGCATTTGACAGTGAGGGGAATACGGTAATGGTAAAACTTCGATACCGGAAATACTGTTTTTACCCCGTGAGGGTTGACGCTAACTTTACATGGATGCTGCCGTTACACGTTCTCCTGGCGAGGCCTAAAATAATCTTAGTAATATCGATCAAACTATAGATCCTACATATCCACTGGACGTGGATTCTAAAAGTACAATATACACTTCTCGCTAGAAATCTAATCAAAAAGCGTTTCAATGGCCAAACTATCAATTTAGGATTTTCCAGAGAGGGTTATTTGTGAATATACGACCCTCTGTAAAGTTTGCAATCAACGGGAGCACTAGAGGTCGACAACTTTAAAAACGTGATTATAGGTCGTAATAAGTGCTTCAACAATCAACCTATTTGGTCGTATGAGTTGTAGGACTTGTTGCAACGGAAACAATGGGACTCTAAAAAGAGACATCGGAGCGCTTGTTGACATTCAGGGATTATAAAATTAGCAAACTGTCACTGGAAACGTACCTAACATTTTGTATTGGCTTCTTTTATCAATGTGATCGCGCTATCCCTTCCAACGTTATTGCATATTTGCTGTAAGCTAGCTAACTTACCCTAACCTAGTATTTCAAATATACTGACAGAAAATGAACAACAGTGTAAACAGTGATATTTGCATGTTTTTTTTAATAGCAAAATGTTTCCTACTGGAAGTGTTTTGGGAGTTGAAGGATTTTTGCATGAAGGCCATCGAAATAGCCTTAATGAAAACCCAAAATGAGGTTCAGTAATTAAACTTCTAATCCCCGATCATCCTCTGAGTTCCTGCCTGCTCACTGGTTTTACTCCTGGCAGTAATTCAGCGGTTTAATGTCCGATACTTCTCCGAATGCGACACAATCTCCGCTAATTCTCCGATGAGATGACGAGGTGTTAGTCAGGGTGTGTAGCGAGGGGGAAGAAGAAGAAGAAGAAGAAGAAGAAGAGAAGAAGAAGAAGAAGAAGAAGAAGAAGAAGAAGAAGAAGAAGAAGAAGAAGAAGAAGAAGAAGAATAAAGAAGAAGAAGAAGAAGAAGAAGAAGAAGAAGGTGTGTTCCTGGTCCCAACACAAGCTGATGTTGAAACAGGCTTTTCATTCTCAACACACGGCGGTGGAACATCCCATCCGCTTTGCCTGGCCACTGATCAATGCTAAAAAGCAGAAGGGAAAATTGAATTAGCGATCCTTCGGTGCCGTGACTTTTTTTTTTATTCACATCTTTTTTCTCCTTCCCTGCTTTTCTACCCTCCTTGACATTCCTCTCACTCCTCCCTCAGTCGCCTCCTCCCGACCTCTTTCTCCTTCCCTTTTCCTCCTAATTTCTCCTTCTCTTTGCAGAGAACCGTATTCTCCTTCGCCCCCTCCCCTGATCCCCTTGATCCCTCATCAGGGAGGCCAAGTGCAATATCTCCAACCACCGAATTAGCATTTTTCTCATTACCACCTCCTCTCTCCTGCTGCCTCGTCTGGGGATGAAGGCTCCCTCCCTGGAGACCTTTACCTTTTGGGACGAGGGAGAACAAGTCACTCATCATCACCTCATGTTACACCTCAGTCATTTGTATTTAAATAATAATAAAGCTTTATTTATATAACACACACGCAGCTCAAAGTGCTTTACAAAATGACACAACACAAGTTAAAAATAAACAACAAGAAATTCCCCTCAGATATTTGTTAAGAACTTTAAAAAGGTACATGCATCAAAATATAACATTTGATCAGGTTAACAGACACAAGGAGGTCAAAGGTATGATAATACAAATAAAGTAAATAATGGTTTCTCTCTGACAGATAAGACACAAGACAACTGAGTCGATGCAACAATATAACTATGAAACCCCATAAAACTAAGTGATCACATACAAAGGGACGCCATTAAAATAAACATTGAATTATTAAAACGTTTTTTTAACTATACAATACATCCAGGGTATGAAGCAGGACTCCATTGTTATATTAAAAACTTAAAAATGTAAGGCTGAGTTTGAATTGTTAGTGGCTCCTTCATAAAGAAATCACAAATGTATACTTTCATAGAGACGGAAAGTCTTAATATTGTCTGACTTCTCCGGTGTTTAGTGTCAGATGTAGACCAACTAGTGTACCATGTGTTGCTGTAATGGCTATATTTAGCACTCAACCCCAAAACTGATGTTGTTTCCGGTGACATGTATCTTTAAAAACAGCTCACGAAAGTATATTTTAACTTGAACATTCTGAAGACGGCTGGTCATCGTATTTTGTGCATGGTTAACATTTATCCAAACAGGAAATTACACGTTTATTTTGGGACTGCGTTCAGCTAGAAATAAATACAAATGTGGTGCACTAACAGAAATGTACAGCAGTAGGACAATATTAATGGGATTGAGTCATAATAAAGTAAAGAGTGTCCACATTAATGGTAATGAAAGTCACCCAGTGCAACAGTGTGGCTCATTAATGTGTTCTTAATAGCTGTAGAAAAAGCACTGACAGAGAATACAGAAACAGAGGCATCGTGTCCGATATAAATACATTTTTGATATACTGTATGGATTTCGATTTTTTTAAAAATTTGAAAATCACATTTGATGTCTGATGCAATAACTACATTTTTTAAAATACATTTAGTTGTGGTTATTTTATGTCAAGAGTCAAATTTATTCTTTCAATTGGACCATAGACCATACCTTAAAAAATAAGCATTGTTTGTTTTGTAGGATAATAGAAGGGTTTGAACCGAAATGCAGCGCACAGGAAATGCACAATTTAAAAAACTCAGCTGGCACAGAGCAAGGCTGGTAGTGTGCACAGATGCATAACAAGTCCAAGCAGTCATACTAATAAGGAACAGGCAGAGGGTCAGGAAAACAGCTGATAATTCCTCAACACCAAACAGCCACAGATAGAAAGATTGATATATATATATATTTTAGTGATCCCAATTTGGGAAATGATTTTGTTACAGAAAGAGTGTGTTCAACATTAAAATACAAATACTTAAAAAGTGGTAAAGAGAATTAACAATTACACATTAAATTAAAATGAGGAATATTATATCAAATATAAACAATATAAAATATTCTTGATAATTAAAACGTCTTTACAAAGTCCAACATACTACAGAATAAGGAAACCAGGGAATCAGAGGTAGGAAACAAAGTCAGAGACAAAAGGATTGGTGGGTTTACCGCGATTGAAGAAAGGAAGGGTCGGCGACAGGAAGTCAATCCTGAACAAAATGCTGGAGAGTCTTGTTTTGAAGGGGAATAATGTGGAGTGAGAAAGCATGAGAGTGACAGGTGAGCTGATGCGGTGGGCGGGGCTTATCGGTGGAGGCAGGGCTTGTGGGAAAGAGGTGCTGCAGGTGAGGAGAGGAAGCAGAATGTGAAAATGTTTTAGCTGCCCAAGGCAAAGACTCAGGTTGTGTTCGGATAGTTTAAAAATCAGCTCCTAAATTCTAACGCTATCTCCTATTCCTTGAGCTCTGAGTGAAACGTCACGGGGTTAAGGGATAGTGGATAGGAGAATTCTAAAGGACTTAGGAGAAGAGACTGCGGTACTTTAGAGAATCCGAATGCACTTTCACTATCCGACGTGTTTATGATGCGCCAGCGGACGTCATTGTGTGCGTCTGCTGCTGTGGGGAAACTATGGAAACTACAGTTCTCTATACAGCGGACTACAACATGGATGTTTAATAAGAACGACGGACTCATCTAGAGACTCTGCACCGTGCTCTGATGCTGTTGCTTTATGCTTTATGAACAACAGAGAAACATATTCTTCATGACCAAAGTTGGAATTGAAATAAAAAAGGAAAGTGAAACTTATGCTCGTCACCCTCTCCCTCCGGTCCACATTAATACAAATTATCCCAATACGTATGATTGTATGAAAATATCTTAAAATCAATAAAAATGTATTTATTATAAACGTTAGTCCTTAACACCTATCACTGTGTATATCACCATTCAAACATCTTTTAAAAGTTGAACAAACCCCACACAGCTCAGTGAAATTTTGACTTTATTTGATAATTTCAGTAACAACTAACGTTCATATTTCTCTTTTTGATTATAATACTGATGAACGTTCAAAACAAAGCGCTGTGGCAACTTACGTTTTAAAATGCTTAATAAGCACTGTAACTTTCATGATATAATTTCTCCGTCATAATCGTTTGTGTCCGTGAAAGGCAGACTGTTGTGTGACGTCAAATGCTGCGGCTGCAAGGCATTGTGGGGCAACATTGTCTCCTCTCCTTTCGGTTAGGGAGGTCCAGTGGTTCCTAAGCTAAAGGAGGTTATAAAGGAAGTTTGAAACCTCCTTTCCTTTCATTTAGAGAATTTGAAACGGCACTTATCATGGCTGCCACTGAGGGACTTCCGGGTCATTTCACTCGGTTAGGAAGGTTCCTAAGCTAAATGGACTATGCAAACGCAACCTCATTCTGAGAACTGCACTGGAACAACTTAACATCAAGGACATGGATTTCAAAGCAATATACGAAAGTAACTCAATAAATGAAGTAAATAAGCTGATTTTCACATTCCTCAAAAACACTGGTCTGAGGAGAAGGATTTAATATGTAGATTAAATAAATCAACAGTAGGTGGCGCTATATGCTCCAAGTGGAAGCGATTCGCCATTAGAAAAAAGAAGAAGAATGTGAAGAGATGCTAAACTTGATTAGCATTCTGGTTTGCTAGCTACAGTAGAAGTGACTTCTTAGCATTTCGGACATCACTGAGAGTTGTGGGAATCGTTTGGGATTGAGTTTAGTGTTTTTACCACCCTTAGCACAGGTTTTAGTTAGAACCATGAGTCTTTTGTATATCTGTGGTCAAAAGGAAAAGGGACATCTCGACAGGAAGGCTCAGGCAGGGAGGTGATACTGCAATAATTAGCATATCCAAGGTAAGACTTATAATGATGGGTTGTTAAATGTGTATTTCATCTTTCATATGGCAATCTCATCTCAATCAAAGGGTTGTGATGCTGATGATCAGAAAGTACAATCTGTCATCTGAATTAATTTAGTTTTAGTACAAAGTCAGTGAAAAGTGTCTCTTGTTGTAGAAGCTTGTGCAGAACTGAGCATAATTTCCAATAACCATTTCAGTACGGATAACTCACGTGCAAATCTCTAAATAAATATGCAGTATTTACTCTCATATAAAGTGTGAGATTACTGAGCTACAAAACTGATTTATTGGAGATTTAAAATAATCCCCCAAAATCTTTTTTCTGGTGAAAGATCCACATTTACCCCCTCAGAATATTAGCTTGCAAGGCGGCCAATCAGATTGAAAACATTTTGGCTGTATAAGAAGTTTGTGTTGGTGTGATCAAATCTATTGGGACTATTATCTGGGATTTGTTGAATTTTTTTAAAAATGTGTAAAATATAACCAGACTCATCTCAGGTGCATTCATGTTTGTATTAGGAAGCTTATCACCATTTCTGCATTGCATTTTTTAATTTCTCTTTTATTCAGAATCAGAATGCTTTATTTATACTTCTGGAAATTGTTTTTTTTGACAGAAATAATTGATGTTGAATAAAGATGTTAAAGTACAATGTCCAATTAAAAAATATAATACATATATTTATTTAACTTGTATCTTGGGGATGTATTTCAAGGTAGCTCAAAAGTATCTTTTAATTAAAAAATAAAATGAAGAAGTGATCCTAAAAATGTTGTAGAGTTGCTCGTCTCTGTGGCAGATTCACGTATTCACCCCCCTTCGAAAATGAAAAATGGTTTCTTCCAAAAGTATTTGTTGTGCATCAATGCTGGAGGACATGATGTAGATTATCAATGTGTTGCTAAAGTGGTTGTTACTGCTCCTTTACTGTTTTAGTCGTATTAAGTCCTCACATTAAATGCAGCGAGCGTCAATCCACTGCTAAAGGAGACGAGTGTGTTCCATATAATAGTCCTTACTGCCGTGAGGATAATGACCAAAGCTCATTTGTTGCTCCATTGTTGTGCTAATTCCTGTGGAGTGAAACAATAGTGAAGTTATTGTTGGTAATATGCTAAGGAAGCTTTCCGGGGAGCACAGAAAGCCTCTGAAGGACCCCTGGAGGTCTCGGAGCCCCACTTTGGAGGCTTTCTGTAATGAAACACGCCCAAAAGATCCCAGTCAGAAAGCACAGAGGTGTGATCAGACGTCTGGAAGGTAATTCGCTCCAACAGCTGGATATAATCAGCCCGCTGATTATGTCGATGACTTCTCTTAGAGACATCTGTGATTACACGATTAGAAGTCATTACCATTGAGGCCCAGGACAGAGTTCCTGAACTGGGTCGCTGGGAATTGCAAGAAGGATTTCCAAGGAGTCCCAACCAAAGTGAGGATTAGTTTCATTTCACACATATTTCCCCTCCATACAAGTTACCACAATGCGTCAGAATGCCTGTGTTAATCAGAGGTTTCGCTCGCTCTACAAAGAAGTTCAAACATCTTTCATCAGAGTGGTGTATATTGAATTTCTATTTCAGTGCCAGCTCTGCACGGTGGAAATTGAGGCATAATTGGAAAATACATGGAACAGGTTACAGTGGACTGCAGCAGCAGATCAAATATGTACATGTGTCTTGACATGCACTTTTTCGGGGCAAAATAATCTGGTTTTAAAAAGAAAAAAACAGGGCAGGAGATTTTTGATATCTGTATCTCTTGACATAAACATTTTTTTTTATTGTATACATTTCTTTCTTTATTTCTATGAAGTTAGAATGAATTGATATGATGGGTCTTTTAATAATGTTATACAGTGGTGCATATTCAATTGGACTGGTTACAGTGGAGATATGTCAAAGTGTCTCGAAATGCACTTTGAAACATTCATTTTGTGTGTTTAAAAGTAATTACTTGCAATTTCTAAAGAGATTTTGAATACCTGGATTTATATATGTTTTTATATTTTATTACTTTTTATTGTACTCAATATGTTCTTTAAATATATGTAGTTACGATGGTTTTAGATCATGAGTCATGCATATTTTTGTGATTTCACTTCCTCACAAATCTTTCATCATCCATGGTTCATACGTATTCAACTGGAGAAGACATGGATTTGTTACACTGAAGGTTGAAAGATTTAAAATGCACTTTGAAACCTTAATTTTTCTGCATTTAAAAAACTGCTTTTATTCAAATGTCAAAACATTCTTACTGTTAAAAAGACAAATAAAGAAAAAAAAGGTTAAACACAAATTTGAAAAGCGTCTTGAAAACAAAACAACGAAAAAACCAGCGAGGTAAGAAGCAGATTGCACATGCAGCGATGACAAAAAAGCAGAATAAGGGGACATAAAAAATGGCCTTGATGCACGATGAGCATAACACGTGTGCCCACGCTCTGAAGTAAATACATGTATGCCTTTGTTCAGTTGCTTTCTTCACAGCTTCATCTGTACTTTTCCCATTTCAGAACTATCATGAATTGCAACCTGAAGACGATCCAGCCGCGAGCGTTCGCTCAGAACCCACACCTACGCTACATGTGAGTAAATATTCTATCTTTGACAGCCATGTTTGCCGAACCTTCAAAAGATTCGTTATGATCTGTGACGCCTGACAGCTTGTGGCATATGGCTGCAGATGAGTTAGTGTTAAGCAGAAGATGATGCAGTTGATAGAGACTGGCTTCGGGGGAACTGTTGCACTGCCATTACTGTCGCAATAGCCTGCACATCGTAAATGAGACATCCATTATTTGCCTCGGATAATTGGATTCCTATCGGCCCCGGTTCTTTGTGCTTGGGTAGAGCAACATGCCAAAGACGCAGTTCCATTTAGACCGCACTTCCCAAATGGACAATTTGTCCAGGAGGCCAGGCATCACAGAGCTGTGCAGAGAGTAATTTCTTTAACAAAGGCTGATGTGTCACCGTATGACAGGCTGTTATTCCTCAATTTTCTACGAGTAAACACGGTGAGGGACTCAGTCACAGTCCTTTACCTGAACACATTGCCATTTGCAATTTCCAGTTTGCTCTCTCTGCCGCTGCCGATCACTGCTGTTAGACCTGAGTGTGTGTGTGTGTGTGTGTGTGTGTGTGTGTGTGTGTGTGTGTGTGTGTGTGTGTGTGTGTGTGTGTGTGTGTGTGTGTGTGTGTGTGTGTGTGTGTGTGTGTGTGTGTGTGTGTGTGTGTGTGTGTGTGTGTGTGTGTGTGTGTGTGTGTGTGTGTGTGTGTGTGTGTGTGTGTGTGTGTGTGTGTGTGTGTGTGTGTGTGTGTGTGTGTGTGTGTGTGTGTGTGTGGGAGGCAAGAAGGCAGGCTGTTGTCCATAATGTGGATGCTTAAGTTAAATCAGTATTTGACGTTTGAGAATACAAGATTGCTTTTGGTCTCTTTGGCGTGGGTGGGCGTGTGAACAAAGTAATGTACCTTTTGCTCCTGTCTTTATCTTGTCAGGTGATTGGTAGAGCTAATTAAGCTCATCAACATTTAATGGAAGTTATTTACCCCCCCTCTCTCTTCTCTTTAATTGTCTCTCCAGAAGATGGATTTACTAACACAAGACTTAAAAAACCGATAAATGATTTGAACCTTCTCACCTCTCGCTATCACTATAAAATAATTGCTGTGCAGCGATCAGGACTTAAAAAGCTTGAGATTGTATAAGAGGTATCCAAACATTAAGTGAGTGGGTCATGATGCTTTATCTACTTTGTTCTCGCCTGTGAGGTTAGTGATTACATATTACAAGGCTTAGTTGAATACTCGATTCTGATTGGTCAATTTTGGGATACCAGATATTTGTAATACTTGCTATGGGGGCTCAAATAACTTTGTGCAGTTATATCACTCCAGAGAAAAAAGTCTGGTAAATGTAACATCAGCTGTGGACAACAAACAAACAAGAGAACAAAAGAACAAGAGAAGGAAAGCGTTAAAAAGACAGAGAGCTGGACGTGAAACAGAAATCAACAGAAGAAGCCATACAGGAAGTAAACACTAAAGGGAACAGCAGAAGAAGACGGGAAAAAAGGAAACACTAAAGGGAACAGCAGAAGAAGACAGACAGGAAGTAAACACTAAAGGGAACAGCAGAAGAAGACAGACAGGAAGTAAACACTAAAGGGAACAGCAGAAGAACACGGGAAAAAAGGAAACACTAAAGGGAACAGCAGAAGAAGACAGACAGGAAGTAAACACTAAAGGGAACAGCAGAAGAAGAAACATAGGAAGTAAACACTAAAGGGAACAGCAGAAGAAGAAACATAGGAAGTAAACACCAAAGGGAACAGCAGAAGAAGAAACATAGGAAGTAAACACCAAAGGGAACAGCAGAAGAAGAAAGATAGGAAGTACACACTAAAGGGAACAGCAGAAGAAGAAAGATAGGAAGTACACACTAAAGGGAACAGCAGAAGAAGACAGACAGGAAGTAAACACTAAAGGGAACAGCAGAAAAAGAAAGATAGGAAGTAAACACTAAAGGCAACAGCAGAAGAAGAAACATAGGAAGTAAACACCAAAGGGAACAGCAGAAGAAGAAAGATATGAAGTAAACACCAAAGGGAACAGCAGAAGAAGAAACATAGGAAGTAAACACCATAGGGAACAGCAGAAGAAGACAAACAGGAAGTAAACACCAAAGGGAACAGCGTTTAAAGACTGGTTCATGGAAAATAAACTGTGAACAGACCTGGACAGTTGGAGAAAAACCTTGAGTGAGGCCATTTGTGCGCAATGGAATAAACTATTTGTCTTAACGGAAGCAATACGATAATTTGTAATTAAATACAATCATCTGTTATCAATATTTTGACCAGGGCATTAGTTTATTTTGTACGTAATTGTGAAATAAGCTGGATAATGTGCAGCGAGGCGGTCATTAATGATCAGGATCCTGACGAGGAGCACAGAACTCCACATTGTCCCATACATGCATCACGTGTCATTTAGTAGACGCTTTTGTCCAAAGCAACTTACATGCACTTAAATTAAGTAATTTGGTGTCAAGTACCTCGCCAAAGGACACTTGACTTGTTGACTTGTTGACTCTAATTCCCCCCCTGAGCCACACATTATAAAGCAAACAATTACAGCCAAAACTAAGTGTTAATTCAAGCTTTTCATCCTCTGTTTAAAGGTCTCTCACTATGTACAAATTCTCTTTAGATTCAGTCGAGAAAACCTGATAAATGCTGTTCTCCAAATAGAAAAGATAAATGAAGTTCACCCCCCCAGACGGTCCGTGACAGGCTCATTTTGTGGTCTCATTAATGCAGATGGACTGTTGCTAGGTGACTCGGAGGATGATGATGTCAAGGAAGATTAATTATTATGCCTAAGCTTAGCCTCAGAAGGCCGACCTCATTGATGTCTGTGTCAGTCGCTCCGCTTGCAATCAAACGCTCAACTGGTCGCTCTTTGTGAGGGGAAATGAAACGTCTCTGTGTGTGAGGCCCAAACATTCAATAACAGACGGATACAGTGAACCTCATGACTGCAATAACACCAACCACACATGTAGTACACTTACTTTTCAATGAATTGCATCGTATACAATTAGATACTCTTTAATTTTTTTGTCAGAGCAACATGTTAACCAGGCATTGAACGAAAAAACAAACAGGACATGTCTTCATAAACAGTAGAAATCTATACATCTAGAGGTGGAAGTATTCAGATCTTTTACTTAAGTTAAAGTAGCGAAACTAATACTCATTCAAAATATACATAAACAGACTTAAGTTTCAGGTTTAATATATATTAAATTACTGGATTTTGATGATGGATGCATTCATGTGTTCATCACAGCTGGTAAATGTGGAGCTTTTTTAAATTAGTGCTGGATATTTTAACCTATGATTATATGTCAATCTTTAGTAATTGGTTTATTCATATGTTGTCATCTTTATGAGTAGAAAAGTAGCATAAACTGAAAATACTCACATTTGTCTCAGTAGACTTCACAGTTTGTACAGAATATCAGTATGACAATACGACACCCTCTGTCCTTAGACCCTCTGTCCTTAGACCCTCACATCGTACAAGGAAACACTTCCAGAGAAAACCCACAGTTTAAAGGGGAACATGGGAGAAACCTCAGGGAGAGCAACAGAGGAGGGATCCCTCTCCCAGGACGGACAGACGTGCAATAGATGCCGTGTGTAAATCAAAGAGATAATACATTTTACAGCATAGGTAGACCAAATGTTAGGAAATGCATGTGTCTATAATAAGAAGATGAATCCACGAGGATGTCAGCAATCCTGTGGGAGCCATCAGGGAAGTAGTATGATGAGTCAGGCAGAACCGCAGAGACAGGTTCAGCCACGACTCAAAGTCCACGACTCAAATCCAGAACTCAGGATCCAGGACTCAGGACACAGGATCCAGGACACAGGATTAAGGATCCAGGGCTCAGGATGCAGGATCCAGGACTCAGGATTAAGGATCCAGGACTCAGGATGCAGGATAGAGGATCCAGGACTAAGGATGCAGGATCCAGGACACAGAACCGCAGCAACAGGATCCGCCACGACTCCGGATCCCGGCGTAGATAGACACCAAAAATAAATTTGGGGGAAGCTGGGTTATTCTGAACATGAGAGTACACAGGTACAGACAGAAGGAAGAAGTAAGGTGTCCCCCGACAAACTAACGTGTCTACGTACATGAACTCCCTTAGGATAGGGTGAGGGAAAAGAGTAGGTATAAGTAAGAATACACAGACCAATTCTAATGCTAAAAAAGATATAAGCAAAGGATATTTTAACATTATACAGGTGTGCAAAGCAGATGTAGTTTTTAAAATGAAAACATGTAGTAATATAGAGTATGAGAGGTCATTTGAGGAGACCAGGCCGGTATGTACAGTACAGACATACCTCCACTTGATGATTGTCATATTATATGTTAGCATCTGTCATGTTTAGGCGGCGGTGTGAAGGGCTATAATCCTATTTGATTATATAAATCAGCTTCCACTCCAACAAAGGACATGTCAGCTGCTTTGGAGATCGTGACAACTGCAAACAGCCTTAATCGTCCGTAACGCGCATGATTCCCTGATTACTCAAACATTAGTGCTCCTCTGTTCAAGCTCAAGCTAATGGGACATCTGCGCTGTCTGTGAAGCTGTCGGGTCATCTGAACTCCAGAAACAAAAACGATTAAAGCTTTTACATTAATTATTCACACGCAGAATGATGTGTAAGACACAATAAGACACTGACAGTCAGCCCAACAGATGTCACGATGAACAAACAGTGAAGCTAACAATCTGAAAACACCTGCCTGGTTCATGAACTCGGCTATATTTAACATTCTTTTTTGTACCCTTACTTATTTTCCAAACGGCTCTTGTCAAAGCATCACCGCAGTAATTATGAAGTGACCTCTGTGGGCGCACTTCACTTTATTAGAGCCCAAAAGGAGGGAGCGCTTTGTTGTGATCAGCAGGATGTTGGTGCATGGGGAGTTTTGCAATCAATATGTTCAATAATCCTGCTGATGTGTCCTTGAGCAAGACTCTGAGATGCTAATTTTCAAGATGAGAGCATCAGCTCAATGACTTAAAGGTAAATATACAATGTACAAGTCGATGCAAAGCTCTCTCAAGCATTTAATCTGTGGAACAGACACTCATGGCACAAATATTTGAGCAGCACTTTGAATTAATGTGCGTGCAAGATGCATACAGGAAATCAACATACTGTTATATTTACTGGTGCTTTTCTGCGGAGGGATTTACTGTTGGTGTTACAAGCTGAGATACAAAGACCACGGATACTACAAACAGCCAGGAACAACAGTTAGAAAGTGGAGTTTTTTTGTATTTGTCCAATTTTTTGTCACACTCCAAATTTAGAGGGAAATGGAAACTTTTGGGGTCGAACAAAAGTTATGCCAAATCAAATAAAATCAATTTTACTGATGGGAGAATAGAGACGAGGTTGGAAATGCAAGTCTTTCTTATTGGTTAGAAATGTGTCGACTCGTCAGTAAACAAGGAGAACAACAAGCGCTAAAGGAACAACATTGAGCAGAGAAATCCCTCCAGTTAATCTTGAATAACTTTATAGACCATTCTATTTGTGTCTAAGTTCTCTTTTGCTCAGATGTCAAGCTAAGAGTAAGTCCTCTCCACTCATGCTAAATAATAATAACTCTATTTATACAGCACGGACATGGATAAGGAACAGGCTATTCAGGCGGCAACAAAGCATGCGGTCAAAATTCCCCAAACCCCTCCAATAAAATATACATTATTTCAGCAATAGCAGCAGTAATAAAAAAAAAAAAAAAGTAAATCAAATAGATCATGGATGTCGAGTGAAACAGAGTGTTGTCATCATTACATAAAGGTGAGTTTTAAAAGGGATTTTAAGACGTTACTGTTGAACTGTATTTTACCTGCGTTTACCCCATTTTTGTTGTTTTTTCTGCGATATTCAGAATAGGTCATGTTATGTTCACAATGCAGTAGAACTTCACTAGTGTTCACTTAGACTCTGCTAATTTCAGTCATCGCTAAAAGACTAAAACTAGAGATGTCCCGATCCGATCACGTGATCGGGGATCGGAGCCGATCAAGGGAGAAAATAAATCGGGGATCGGGATTTTTTAATTTTTTTTATAAATACTTTTTTTTAAATGTTGTATTCAATGTTACAAAACAAAGATGACCATGTTCAAGTCTTAAAGTCATCCTGAGGCCTTAGTTTTGGTTTAAAATGACAGAACATCATGTATGTGTTTCTTCTTTGGGGCTTGTTTTCATAGACCTGGTTGCTTATTTCTCTCAAATCTGGCAACAGAGTGGGCAGGGCGCAGTGTCTAATTGTAGCAGTAAGCTAACGAGTACTGATAAGCTTTATTTTGTTTTGATCCAATGCTGCACAACTGAACTGATCCAATGCTGCTGTGAAAGAAAGAAGCTATATCCATGTTGGATAGAATATCCAATTTAAATAAAAAAATAACCTTAAGGGACAACTTGAATGCTTTTTTTCTTTTTTTTCTCTTAATGCATTGCATAAAGATCGGATCGGGAAAAATCGGTATCGGCAAATTGTCAAAATCAAATGATCGGAATCGGATCGGGACGAAAAAAGGTGATCGGGACATCCCTAACTAAAACTGACTTAATGTTGGCTATTGAAAGCACCCATAATGCACAAAATATAGAGCAGTTGAAATGACTAAAACATTAGCTTATTCTCTCTTTTTTGCCAAGAAAAAAAAAAAAGGGGATCATCAGCACCCTTGTGTGTATGCTAAATATAAAGTGAATGTAAAGACTGAACCAAAGGGAAACAGAAAGCATACATCCCGCCCAGAAACTATATTTCCTGAGGTTCTACAGAAAAAATAGTGCGACAAATAAAATGATGGATTATTTTATGACGCCTGGCTTTTTGTTGGCAAGTGGTCTTGGTATAAGTAGTAAAAAACTCTCAAGTTTATACATTCAGTTCACGTTGGGTTATTTTATACCTTACATAAAGTGCATAAAGATTTATATAATACAATCGTATATTTAAGTAAAACCCTTTTGAAGTGTTAATACAGTTTCTTCCTTCGTTAATATTCCAGTCGTATATATTTTCCTACAGCTGTTCTCTTAAGGCTCTGAATTTATTCCGTTTTTCTCCCGGAGCTTGCTGCGTCAAACTCTAGAAAAAGTCTATTATCCGTCTCTATAGGGAGAGGAAAAAGCCAAACTTCTTCTTAGTCAGGCAATTTAAAAACAATTCTGTAGGGTGTCTCTCTTTTAAATAGACGACTCATCAAGCTAACATATTTCCATGTGTGTCTCAGCGGCGCCAGTGAGTCAGCAGCAAATCCCTTCTCAACAATTGTTGTGGCTGGAGAAACTGATAAGGCCTCCTCGAACCTCTTAAGTACGGTGAGGGGACATTATAGGAACAATCAGTAATGTTTTGCACGCTCTTTTCAGAAAGTGACCACACTCAGCATCCACAGAAACAGAAATGACTGCTGAGATGCCAAGCTGTCTTGTCTGAATTGTATTTCATGCGTGTCCAACCTCTGCTCCCTCGACTACGACTGATATGTGACATCAAACTTTGTTCAGTTTCCTCTGCACATTTGTGAAAGAACATACAGCTACCAGACATCAAGGAACAATGTTTCCCTCGGTAGTTCTGCTTCCTCATTTCACACCACAAACAAACACAATAAACAGCACTGCTTTCTAGAAATAGCTCTTTGTTATCAGCAGACTTCAGCATCATGGGAACAGGGCGGTTAAAGAGGAGTAAACTCGTGTTCTACTTTCTGTTATTACATTCAACAAGAGGACACTATAACGGCCCGTCCACACACAGGCATGAAACAAATCTTTCAACGCTTCGCCCATTCACTTGAATGGGGTGACGTAGAAGATTTTTAATCTTCGCCGAACTGCATTGTGGGGAGTGGAGCATGGCTTTGCAAGCATCGTGAGCCTCACAAGTTGAGCAATGTTCAACTTTTGATGCTCCCAATGCTTTCGAAGCTGGTATCAGCCAATCAAATCCGTTTATGCAAATCCCGCCAGTACAAGCGCTAGCCAATCAAACCGCGTGCAAGCTGGGTGAGCCAGACCGCAGTTCATTTCCTCATATTCCAAACGAGAAATTATGTTAGCAAATCAACCGGTTCTTTACGACCAGACTATTTACCGGGATACAAACCGGAGGAACCAGGCATGGAGGGAGGTGGCAGAGACAGTGGGTGAAACTGGTAATCGCCAAGCTTCGGACACGCCCAGCATCAAGATTTTTCAAGATTTGTTTTCATGCCTGTGTGTGGACGGGCCGTAATACTTTGTGTGGATGCTATGGATACTTTCTAATGAGATATTTTGAGTTCAGAACCAATAGAGTGCTTCAGGATTGAGTCCGAAGTTAGCTTTGTTACCACTTCCCGTTAACTCGCCTTGAAGTCAATGGCTTTTTGAATGGCTTTTTGGTTCGATGACTCCAAACAAAACCTTAAGATATTAAAACATTCTGTTCTGCAAAATAAAATATGGCATTAAATGACCCACTTTTACCGTGATATCTTTTTTCAAGAGTTATCACTTTACTTTTTGTATTATTACTTACATTTTTATTCAATTTTATCTTTATTTTTTACTTCGCCTGAATTTCCCCGCGGAGATAAATAAAGTTCCATCTTAACTTATAGAGATGTCCCGATCCGATCACGTGATCGGGGATCGGAGCCGATCACGTGATTTTCAAAAGATCGGAATCGGGAGAAAAAAATCGGGGATCGGGATTTAAAAAAAACAACTTTTTAAATATTTTTTTTACATTTTGTATTCAATGTTACAAAACAAAAATGACCATGTTCAAGTCTTAAAGTCATCCTGAGGCCTTAGTTTTGGTTTCAAATTACACAACATCATGTATGTGTTGCTTCTTTGGGGCTTGTTTTCATAGACCTGGTTGCTTATTTCTCTCAAATCAGGCAACAGAGTGGGCAGGGCGCAGTGTCTAATTGTAGCAGTAAGCTAACGAGTACTGAAAAGCTTTATTTTGTTTTGATCCAATGCTGCACAACTGAACTGATCCAATGCTGCTGTGAAAAAAAGAAGCTATATCCATGTTGGATAGAATATCCAATTTAAATTAAAAAAATAACCTTAAGGGACAACTTGAATGCTTTTTTCCTTTTTTTTCTCTTAATGCATTGCATAAAGATCGGATCGGGAAAAATCGGTATCGACAAATTGTCAAAATCAAATGATCGGAATCGGATCGGGAGCAAAAAAAGGTGATCGGGACATCCCGATTAACTTATCTTAAAACAAGTGGTAGCTTACTTGTGATCAAACTTGAAGTCATGCTACCGTGGTGTGGTTGGTTTATACTCAACGTGAGACTCTATTTGTCCTTTAAAATCCATTAAAAGTTCATTTGTGAAGAGCTGAAAATGTCTAAGTAACATAAATGGAAAATGCCTGGGCCAGGTGAGGTGTTTAGACACGCATAATTATCTTATTTTAGTTATAATTGAGAAGGTGTAAGATCTCATTACCGTGGTAGTTTGTCATTTTTTGATTAAAAGTAATAGTAGTGTTTTCCCACCCTCCATTAAGTGGGCTTTAGCTTTCATGACATTAAGCCCATGCTACTAAATCACAATGCTGCTCATTAGAACATGATTTAGACATTAACAAATGGCTTTTAGTCACTTAACAAATACATATTTATTACCGTTGACTTAGATAATGCTGTTAAATGATCGGCTTGCTTCACAGAAATCAGTTAACAACCTGTTGTATTTCATTATACAGTAACAGAGAATAGTGATTCATCTTACATTTTATACACCCCTTTCAAGTGTCCTGTAATAGTCGGAATGCTTCTTCCGATATTAAGTATCTTGAGATCCAATGTCACTTTTCATTTAATCTTTCAGTAGCGTCTGATATGAGCTTACTCCAACATGCCGAGTGTGATGGGGAGATAAAAAAGACAAAAGCGCATGTAAAATCTCTTCAGATAATAGTAATTGTCTGAAAGCATTAATCTAATTAAATGTTCTTTGAGATTACACACACACACACACACACACACACACACACACACACACACACACACACACACACACACACACACACACACACACACACACACACACACACACACACACACACACACACACACACACACACACACACACACACACACCTACGTCATGCCTTCCATGGCAATAATCACGGTGAAGGAAATCATCTCGTGTATTGCGACGATGGAAATGTATTTTGCAGGATTTCATTGTGTTGTCTGGAAATGGTACTGGACTAGGTTAGCTTCATTATGATTTAATCATTATTTTTTATTGCTCATTGTGCCCGCTCCATTTCGGTCTCTCCGCGCTCGTTACAGTCTGAGTTTGGAGATGACCTTGTTTTGTTCGGTCAGGCAGGCAGAGGAGGCGTGACTTTTGACAAATGGCCGCATGATGCAGGACTGTGCTGCAGCTCTTTGAAATGCAGCTCTTTCCCCGACGCTTTAGGTAAGGACATGCATCCACAAACCATTTCCGGGGGGAATTGTATTTGTACTTGACCATTGACCCTTAAAATAGCCCTAATTCACTCTTCTGAGATTTCTGAGTGATGCAGAAATAAGTCAGTAACCCCAAAATGAGTCTGCATTTTAGCCCTTCCTGTTTGCTTTTATGGAAGACAATGGTTTATGTTGATGTGTTTTTGGTTGTTAGTCTAAAATAAGGTCTGTGGTTAACACAAGCTAAAGAGATTTTTAATCTACCACATAAAACACGTCAGTTAATACTCCACTGTAGACCTTAAAAATGGCGGTTGCTATCAAGATTGTAAATGATACCAGTTAATGCATCATCACGCCCAACATTAGGCGCCTTTAGCTTAGCGGTGGTGACGTGAAGTCATGTGACCGTGCTGTAGTTCCTTTATAGCCCAACATTAGGCGCCTTTATTTTAGCGGTGGTGACGTGAAGTCATGTGACCGTGCTGTAGTTCCTTTATAGCCCAACATTAGGCGCCTTTAGCTTAGCGGTGGTGACGTGAAGTCATGTGACCGTGCTGTAGTTCCTTTATAGCCCAACATTAGCCTCCTTTAGCTTAGCGGTGATGACGTGAAGTCATGTGACCGTGCTGTAGTTCCTTTATAGCCCAACATTAGCCACCTTTAGCTTAGCGGTGGTGACATGAAGTCATGTGACCGTGCTGTAGTTCCTTTATAGCCCAACATTAGCCACCTTTAGCTTAGCGGTGGTGACGTGAAGTCATGTGACCGTGTTGTAGTTCCTTTATAGCCCAACATTAGCCACCTTTAGCTTAGCGGTGGTGAGGGGAAGTCATGTCATTACTTCAAAAACCCTAAAGTGGTGTTAATATGTAGAGATTATAATGCTATGGCAGTATCATTAACGTGTGTTTGCCGCAGAGACTATTTTCAAAAATACTCCCAAAATCCACTTGAACATTGATCCCATTGGCTTTTTGTTGAGGGAGCCCTTCAATGCTAACTTCCTGATCAGCTTAAAAATTACGGCATCCTCACACCACAGTTTCTGGAAAACATCATTTTAAACATATGAAAGACAGTAGGAGTATAGTAGTGGGAAAATACCCCCTGATATTTGGAGTCATGTCCGACCAAAGAAATCTAGTAGTTGTATTTTCAACCCAGTCTCACAGCATTTCGTGTTATATTCACAAAATTAATTTAATCTATTGATTCGTGTTCACCAACACGATTTTCGCATCTTTTTCGTGTCACACAAGGATTTTTAAAGCAATTTATTTCTATTGGTAGTGTGTTTCGTGCCTGCACCACGTCTTTTTGTCCGGTCGGGTCTTGGAATACCAGAAACTGTGTGATTGTATTGCTGTTAAACTCGTTCTGTGTGACACGAAAAAAATGGCGAAATCGTGTTGGTGAACACGAATCAATAGATCAATTTTCTGACTATAACACGAAATGCCGTGAGACTGTGTTGGTATTTTTGCCTTTTGGGTGGAGCAGGCTTGCTGCTTTCACCATTTCTAGTCTTTTTGTTAAAAATAACTCTGCTCCATATCTAGCATACCGAGATGAAAGTAGTATCAATTGTTTCATCTAATGCAAGACCATGCAAGAAAGAAAATAAGCATATTACACCCAGGAAATTACTTGTGCGAGATGATACAAGGTGACTTGTACCTATCATTTAAAGTCGATAGCGGACGGCTAGTGAGGAGAAACAATCACTTCCTGTTCTGCTGATTCCTTTGATCCGTCCATGTGTGAGTTTCCAGTGTTCTTGATCTGCTACTATGACATTCATTTCACACACGCATTCATCTTGCACTCAAAGTACCAGGTGGAAATGAAGTCAATCAACAAAGGCGCCGCTACAAGGTCTTGGATTTTCAACTAACGACCGCTGGGTCCAGCCTTTTGTTTGATGCTGGAGTCGTGGTTTTTTCCCCGCCTGTGTCAAATTAAAGGTCAGCGTCTGGGTGGTGAGGCAACCCTTCCTTTATTCCAGCGCAGCCGAGGGAAAGGCCCAATAAATCTAGAGGGAGCGTTGTCACCGGGGAGCGGAAAGGTCAGTCCCCACGGGGAGAAGGAAGTGGAGACTCTCTCTCATTAAATCTTCCCGGCCACGTGTTTTATCTTGTTTTTTTCCCTCCTAAATGTCACTTTCATACTCGGGTCAGCTCGCTTGAGTCCACCTTTAATTAGAAGTCTGATTATTCTCTGTTTACCTTGTCAGAGCTTTTAATCCCTCTGCTTTTTCTTCTGCAATCCATCGAAATAGACTTTCTTTTCTTCCTCCCCCTCGATGTCTTTTTGATGGAGTTACCTCCTCAGGTAGCCCTTTCACTTCAGACTGTGGCTGATCTGAGATGACACAGTTATCCACGTGACTCCTGAAGTCTCTGTAGTGTTGATTCTGGCAGTCCTCCCGCACATAAAAATAGAGCTATGATCTCGAAGGTGCAAATGAATGTTAAACCCTGATACACTGTCTGTGTCAAGCATCTCACACTCACATTCAGGCAGTTAGCTAACACTCCATCCAAGAGAAAGCAGGGAAGATTCACCGTCGAGCTGGAGGTCGTCTTCACTAAACAAAGTGCTGCCTCCACTCATTCTCTATTAAAGGAACTGAAATTGAGATATTTTCAAGTCCTGATGCTGTCCTGACTTGTGAAGACAGGTCAATTGTCAAGTGTGTTATAAATGACTCCTTTGATTTGGTCTCAAAGGCAATAAATCCATCTAAAAAGCTGTTTCTAACACCATGACCATTCACTGCTGTCGACAAGGTGGCAATAGTCCTGCTCCTAGAAAAGTGAACTGTTACCATTTTGGAGATTTGCCATTTTTAAGACCAGGACAAACTGGTACAAATGTGTGAAAAGTAATGAGACATATGTTTCTGCAACTTACACAATGCTTCTCTAGAGATGCACAGTTGTTCTGACGAGCTACAGCCTGCTGTGTTTCCTTTTAGTCGGTCTAAAAGGCAAAACATCTATCTAAAAAACTGTTCTTAGAAAAGTGAACTGTAGTTATTTGGGAAATGTGTCATTTTGAAACCCTGGCAAACAGGTGAAATGTGTGAGGAAGTAATGATACAGATTTCCCTTTAACTTACAACCTGCTACATTTGAGTTGGTCGCAAAGGCAATAAATCAATCCTAAACATGTTTTACAAAACACCATGACCATTCACAGTTGTACAGTAAACCAGACAAAGTAGCAACAGTCTTGTTCCTTTTTATTACATTAACTGTCTGCTCCATATCTAGCACACAGAGATGAAAGTAGTATCAATCTTTTCTTCTAACGCAAGCCAATGCAAGAAAGAAAATAAGCATATTTCACCCTGAAAATGCCTTTTGTGTGAGATGAGACAAGGTGACTGGTACTTAACCTTTAAAGTCAATAGCGGACGGCTAGCGAGGAGAAACAATCACTTCCTGTTCGGCTGATTCCTTTGATCCGTCCATGTGTGAATTTCATAGAACACCATGACCGTTCACACTTGTACAGTAAACTAGACAACGTAGCAACAGTCCAGTTCCTAGAAACTCAATGTGAAGGATTTTCCTGTAACATCCAATCCACTATCATTCGTTTTTGTCGATCTCAAAGGCAAGAACTATATATATAAACGAATAGTCCTGTACCTAGGAAACTTGGACCAATACAAACTGGTGAAATCTTAATGAGACGGATGTTCTTTTAACCTACAACCTGCTATGATTCCTTATGCATGATTCAAAAGCCAAGACATTACTCTTTAAAAACTCTTACTAACATGACCCTTCACTTTTGTCTACAAGGTGGCAATTGTCCTGTTCCTAGAAAAGTGAACCATTCTGTAGATTTGCTATTTTGAAACCTGGCGAAATGTGTAGGAAAGTAATGAGACAGATTTCCGTGGGAACTACAATAGGCTATAATAGATTTTATTTGGTATCAAAGGCAAGACATTATTTAAAAAAAGTCAGATAACACCACATGCCTTTACCTTTGTTAACTAGACAACATGGCAATAGCCCTGTCCCTAACACAAAGTTACCATTACCATTTTGCCATTGTGAAACCTAGACAACATGCAACTATTTTTGAAAAAAAAGATATATTTCCGTGTCTAAGCTTTTGGGTAGAGTTCATTTAACAGCGTATTTGAAGCAGGGTGCTGTCAGGAAACAGCATCCATGCTAAGCTAATCCTTTCTGTGCAAAATACATTCTCTGGTAAAAAAAGAAAGCATCTTCAGATCTGCACCTGCCATGACTGGAGCTGTCTCAATCTGTCACCGGGGATCTTTGAGAGTTGGTTTTCATTTACAATGTATTAGTGTGGATGTGAACAAAGCCACAGCGTGTCAGTTTGTGATGAAACACCTTTTGGGTTATACATGTAGAGCTTGAAAGCCACATCGAAGTTTCATTTTTAGCAGTTTAAAGCTGTGATCTCTTTTTTTATCCATATCACACATTAACTTGTCTCTGAAAACAAAATATATCAATGTGATTCATTGAAACCATTAAAGTAACTGCTAGGGAACGGGAGAAGTATCTATTTCTCCTAAGAGGAAAATCTATGTTTGGGTTTCTGAAATGATACAGATTATATTAAACAGTGATTCAGCCAATAGTCCTCTTCTAATATTTGCATTGAAAGCAAACACACTAACTACGGGATTTGATGATGGAAGATCATCTGATTTTAGCATGATTTCAACATCTAAGCTACCAATAAATCCATTTGCTGATCGTGCAATCTGTTCAGGAAGCAGTCCTATAAAACTCCTTTATGAGGCCATATTTAACTATTTATGCAAATGTGTCTGGAAACCAAGAGTGTGTCCCCTGATAGGCGAAAGGCTTGGATCTGTCTCTTCGTCACTTCGTTACACATGTACATTTATTCATACGTTAGAATCATTACAGTGTCTACGGTGTTTTTTTCAACATTAAGTCCATTTGCAGTTTATTGATGCTTTGATCGTTCCTCTGCAAGCTCTTTGTTACACCAGTCAATCAAAATTATAACCGCAAGTTAGCGTACGTAAGTCACCAGAATTTTGTTTCCACACTTATTTTTCTCATACTGCCTGTACTGCAGCATCGCTTTTCACCCTCTGTTTGAAACCAGAGCCCAGTCTGTTGTGATTGGTCAACCACCTTTAGATATCCCGCCTCATGTTAGCCTCTGCGGACCGTTTACAAAAACGCAATAATGTCACGTAAAAAAAGCTTTAAATCTCCAAATGGATGACAGGACTGATGTATGAGGGAGTTGTGCAGTTCTATTTTAAAAAGGTCACAGTAACTGAAATGAGTTCTAGTGCCAGCATTAGTGCACACATCTAAGGTTAAGTATTCTGGTCTGTGTGCTTTCGTTATGAGAAGAGAGATGTGAGCTTGTTTGGAAGCAGCAGAGATTTATATTATTTAGTGTTGCAGTGGAGGTTGACTTCCTCCTACACACAGGCTGCAACCCTTTGGAGACCCACACAGTTGAATCCAGCGAGGCACCATTTACGTCAGATAATAAGTATAGTATGCATTATTAAGCGCAGCGGGAGCATGTTACAGGCGAAGGAAGAACATAGTTGCATTGCAGTATCCGCCCTCGAATCAACAGAGATCACCCTCCTGCCCACTCTGCTCTGTGTGGTTGTGTTCCTGCTTTTCCGAGTGTGTTCAATTGAACATTAGATTTTGTAGTAGACCGCCCCCGCCATTTAAAAGAGAAAAAACCTCCCCATCCACAATGCACCACATGAGATCACTCTTCAGTGAGGTAAACGGGCCATTGAACGTGCTGCAGCCGCTGTGTTGCTACACTGGCTGAACCACACTGGATCATGCATATTGCTTCGTTGTGGGGGTAATGGATTTTTCCAATATTGAAGAAAGTGACTTTTTATGAAAAAAATAAAAAACCTGCAGTGAAAAACACATTAGTGGTGGCAGTGGCACCGGGCATAAAGCGAGGCTTAGATCCCAGATGGGGAAGTTTGGTGGAGCAAACAAGCAGTTCTAATTGAATCAGCGTTTTCATACATTTATACCGAGTTCAAATTTACATCCCATCGTCATGCTATGGCGCTTGAATGGCTAATCTCTCTGTAAACACAAACACACAGGCTGCCAGCCTCTGAATGTAGTGTCATGGAGCAGAGAGACACTCCGCTGCTCAGAGGTGGGAAGTAGTGAAGTCAAAATACAGTACTTCATTACTGTACTTAAAGGTCTCCTATCATGCAAAATTCGCTTTTTGATGTCTTTTACATACATGTGTCCCCTTTGTGTCAGGGAACTCACAAAGTGTCAGAAAATAAAACCCTCTCTCTTTCCTCCGTACCCAAATCTCTAAAGACGGGGGAACAACGGAGCTGATCCAGATTTGCTGCCGATATGACGCATATCGAAAATGTGGACGAACGGCAGAAACAATGCCCGACTGTTTTGGATGTAATATGGGCTTCGTTTACATTAGCAAGCATCGCTAACATTCAGAGCTAACCTGTACTGGAGAGAGCATGTGTAAAGAAGCAGGAAATGAAAAAAGAAACTCACCTTGTGGTAAACCCGCAAGAGAAAAAGCATTTGAGCTCCATCCAACATCATATACATGTTTTTTTATATATTTTTCTATATCTGAGACCCCTAATTATGCCTATAAACAGCATAATAGGAGACCTTTAAGTTTATTTATTTTTTGGTATCAGTACTTTACTCCACTACTTATTTTTTTGCTTTTACTTCGTACATTGTTAACCCTAACACCTGTACTTTCTACTTCTTACATGTTGAACACAAATACCTGTACTTTCTACTTCTCACATGTTGAACTCAAATACCTGTACTTTCTACTTCTTACATGTTGAACACTAACACCTGTACTTTCTACTTCTTACATGTTGAACCCAAATACCTGTACTTTCTACTTCTCACATGTTGAACTCAAATACCTGTACTTTCTACTTCTCACATTTTCCAAACAGGCTGGTTCCTTTAGTCTGAATGTATGTTTGGTGGCGTGATCATTATAATTTAGAGTCATTGCGTGCCTATTGATTTGAACACGATCCGTGTATCCATCATTTCCTGGTCTTCTCTAAAGAAGAGGGACCAATGAAAACGTTGTCATGTTGCCGTTGGTCACCATGGAAACATTCATTAGCTAACAATGACATTATTGTTCTATTAATATAAAGGGAGGTCAGGTACTCTTTAAAACAGCTGCTAGTTATGGGTACTTTTTACTGAAGTACATTTCAAAGCCTCTTTACTTTGACTTGAGTAAAGAAGTTTAGTCAGTACTTCTACTTTTACCAGAGCATTTTTACTCTTGACCACTGGGACCCTCGCTGGTGGTGAATGGGAAGCAGCGGTCCATGCTGCAGTGAGTGCATATATCTGTAGAATGAGTTCTGGAGCCAGAAAAGATTGTTCAGAGCTTAGATAGAGCGATGCTGAGGGAGAGCGTCTCTGAGTACAACATGCTGCCATATGGCTCCTTCTGTCGAACAGAAAGACTTCAGAGACCTGCCAAAGGATGATTCATTGCACAGACTTTCTTCCTGTGTCCTGGTAGTTTAGACATTGTCACCATTTACTCTTAGACCATGAATAGGCAGTTAACATTGTCACCGTTAAGGCATTCATGTTGGGAAAAACGTTTTTGAAGCGTTTATAGTTTGGCCTTTTGGACGTTGCCATCTTGTTTTGAATATGCACACAATTAACTTTCAAGAACTGAAGCCAACCAGGGCTGCAATCACATTTTCATTAAAGAATTGTGATATGGACGAGTGCAATGCTTAAATAGCAGGAAGCACAATATTTTTTAAAGGCTCCATATGTGTTAAAATATAATTGTTTAATTCACTTTTGTGGAGCTGCAGTGTTCTCCTGGCCAGCTGCAAATTGTGTTCTACAACAAGGTAATTAGTTTGACAGCACCATGATCATTTTCATAGATTTTTCAATGATACTGAGAATTATAATGCCGAAATTATCCATCTCTTCAGTTTCGTCCATATCATGATCGCAATATCTGCCACATTTCGTTTTTGTTTCAAAATCATGCATCCTTTGTTCCAACCTGACAATCACAAGTTAACAACGCCATAAAGCATATGCTGATTTATCGTATGTTACGCCATGAATGTACAAGATGAACCTTATAATTCAGTAAAGAAATTCAGCCATCACATTCATTGACAAGATGGGAACTGAGGTAAATAATCAAGTGGGAAGAGGGCTCATTGTCACATAGACTTCTATACAACTAGAATGCTTTTTGCAACCAGTGGAGTCGCCCCCTGCTGGCCACCAACAAATATGCAAATTTGAGGTACTTTGCATTAGTTCCACACAGAGGCTTTCTGAGTTCAGTGTTCCTGTTGCAGTGTTTTGGGGATGTGTTTCCCTGCAGGACTTATCAGGATTTAGCATGCACATTTTCTTTTTGCCAACTTAAGATAAAGGAAATTGACTGATAACAGATTTTTATTCTTAAATACACAACAATAAATCAAATGCTCTCCCAGCTCACACAATCTGATCGTACGCCGTCTGCTCCCCAAGTTAATGAATGGGTGTTAAATAAAGACATTTATTTATCTCAGAAGTTGTTTAACCGAGCATTAGATAAATATGTTTTCCTCGCGACACAAGGGAAAGTATGCCGAACGGAGAACTCCAACAATAAGAATATTTCACTCTGTTTATGAAGAAGTAACTTTTTACCAAAGGGTGTTAGTGTAAACGTTTGTGGTGTGTTCTATAGAGCAGTGCATACAACGGGTCTATTTCTGTAACACAGTGACACCATGTGACACTTGTGCTTCTATTAGCTAGCGCTCCAACACATTGTACGTGATAGGCTAAGGGGTGGGACATCTCTAAGCGGTTGACCGATCACAACACATCCGGCCAGCTAACCAATCAGAGCAGACTGGCTCTGGTTCCAGACGGAGTGTGAAAAGAGGTGCTGCAGCACAGGCAGTATGAGAAGAATAAAGAGCTTTTTGAACATTAAAGCATGGAGACATGTAGAGACACTACATACTGATATACACCTGAACATCAGCAGGAGAGGACTCTTTAAAGTAGAGACACTACATACTGATATACACCTGAACATCAGCAGGAGAGGACTCTTTAAAGTAGAGACACTACATACTGATATACACCTGAACATCAGCAGGAGAGGACTCTTTAAAGTAGAGACACTACATACTGATATACACCTGAACATCAGCAGGAGAGGACTCTTTAAAGTAGAGACACTACATACTGATATACACCTGAACATCAGCAGGAGAGGACTCTTTAAAGTAGAGACACTACATACTGATATACACCTGAGCATCAGCAGGAGAGGACTCTTTAAAGTAGAGACACTACATACTGATATACACCTGAACATCAGCAGGAGAGGACTCTTTAAAGTAGAGACACTACATACTGATATACACCTGAACATCAGCAGGAGAGGACTCTTTAAAGTAGAGACACTACATACTGATATACACCTGAACATCAGCAGGAGAGGACTCTTTAAAGTAGAGACACTACATACTGATATACACCTGAACATCAGCAGGAGAGGACTCTTTAAAGTAGAGACACTACATACTGATATACACCTGAACATCAGCAGGAGAGGACTCTTTAAAGTAGAGACACTACATACTGATATACACCTGACCATCAGCAGGAGAGGACTCTTTAAAGTAGAGACACTACATACTGATATACACCTGAACATCAGCAGGAGAGGACTCTTTAAAGTAGAGACACTACATACTGATATACACCTGCACATCAGCAGGAGAGGACTCTTTAATGTAAAGACACTACATACTGATATACACCTGAACATCAGCAGGAGAGGACTCTTTAAAGTAGAGACACTACATACATACAGACATACTACTGATATGGACTTGGAGATGAGCAGGATAGTCGAGTGATTTTCCGGTAATCATTTCACCCTTTCCCTTATTGTCTCTTCCAAAAAGGTTTTGCTACTGTAACCTAACCAATGATGACTACTCCCCAATCTCAGTCAACACAAATAATGTGCCAATTTAGAAATTATAGCAAAGCCCTAGACAGCCTTACCAATTTGCCATCAGAACAAGCACATCATCCTAATTTCACAAGATTAAAAGTTATTCATATCATTATCTCGAATACATTTTTTTGATTTCCTGAGATATCGGCCTACAGTAGCATTTCCTTTATGGAGCATTCTCATCTAAAATTAATTATGTCACTATCTAAAAATGTTGCTTATCCCGAGAATAGTATTAAGTTCTCTCTTGAAAATGAGTTTTGTTTACCACCTTGTGGTCCTAAATCACTTTTCCATTAGATGCAGTGTGTCTCTTTTGACCCGGTGAGGTGGTTTTCTTGAAGTATCTTTGTAATTACATTTTTATATCATTTCATATTCCATCTATTCCCCAACAAACATGTTTTTTACTGGGTTTCTTAATGTATTTTTGTACCTCCTTGTGGTTCTAAATCACTTAAGGCAACCTAAGATTAAGATATTTACTGTGTGTGTGTGTGTGTGTGTGTGTGTGTGTGTGTGTGTGTGTGTGTGTGTGTGTGTGTGTGTGTGTGTGTGTGTGTGTGTGTGTGTGTGTGTGTGTGTGTGTGTGTGTGTGTGTGTGTGTGTGTGTGTGTGTGTGTGTGTGTGTGTGTGTGTGTGTGTGTGTGTGTGTGTGTGTGTGTGTGTGTGTGTGTGTGTGTGTGTGTGTGTGTGTGTGTGTGTGTGTGTGTGTGTGTGTGTGTGGGGCCTTAATTACTTTTCTTGCTTCACTCAGTCAGCGTCCCAGCAAATTAATGTTGGAATGATGCATGGTTATGTAATGCTCCGGCCTTTCAGAGCCACGCATCACAATGCATTATCATACATTGTATAATAAAGCATTACTCATAAAAGAGCACTCTCCTCTGCTGTGACGGATGCTTTTTAGACACACCATCTGACTTTTTTTGTCAAACAGGAATTATTGACAGACATGCCAAAGGCTGATTTTGTGCCGCAAGTTCTTCCTTTACTCTATTCATTTTGACATTGTACCCAGGCCTTCCAGACATCTACTTGTAGTTTAAATAGGAAGTGGACGTACTCACTGTGATGTCACCAATTGGGGCGGGAACTATGTTTTTTAAAGCTTTGAATTTGGCATTTTAGGTGTTCTCATCTTGGTTTTTGGAACCAGCAGTGACAGGGAAGGATCGGTCTCCCATAGCGTTTTGCTGTACTTAGATTTGCCTTTTTAAATAGCATCAGTCCGGTGGCCAACAGGTGCTAACGTGCTACAATAGCCCAAAACACTTCCATTCGGAGAAATGCGCTGCTATATCAGGGTCAAAACGCTTGTTGACGTTTGGGGAATAAAGTTGTCCAACTTTCACTGTTGTTGGAAACGTACGATACCTACAATGTTTATCTGCTTATTTTAACAATGTGACTTTGCTTGTGCACGTTTTGAGCTTCTTGCAGGATTTTGTATTTGCAGCGTTTTTAGCATTGGTTTTGAAAGTGAAGCGGATATCTGTGGTGGTTTTGGTCGTTGTAGAGCGTCTGCTACGTGCATAAGTGCTTCCCAATGCGAAGTATGGGACAATGTCAGCCGTTAACGATTTAAAGTACCTCCCACCATGCAGGTACATGAACATAAAGCCCAACTTTGATTTAAGATCTCAGAGTCAGTGAGAGGAAATCACAGACAGAGAATCAGGCTCAAACTGAGGCGGAAAATTGTAAATTGTAAAATAAAGAAGACGGACAGAAAGAGACATTCAGAAATAGAAAACTGCAAGACATGGTCTGCAGTAGATAATGATGGGGAGAAAGAGCAGGAGACAGATAAATTAGCCATGAAGGCGCCGCTAAGGGAGAAGGAGGCGTTCACTTCGAGAGGCAGAGAGTATCCGGCCGTCTCTACATCCATAATCACAGCGTCAGACGGAGCCTAATGCTTTATGACGGCTGCGCTGGTCCTCAGACGGAAAGCCACAGGAATGATGTCTTCAGTTAATCTGCAGTTCAGGACGTTCAGTCTCCAGAGACGCCGTGTGACCGGATCGATCGCCCTGAAACCCCGAGCTCCCTCAAGTTCAAACCTCCCACAGTTCTCAACATCCCGACGTCTGTTCTGATCTCCCAAAACCAAATGATTGTACAGAGCGGCTAAAAATAGTCCCTTTCATCTCGGTGAGGGTTTGAGGCGGAGTGAAGGGGCTGAATGACCATGACTGACTACTTTACTATTCTCAGTATAGTGTTAACCAAACCTACAAAAATAATGGCCGACTTAGAACTTATAAATATGACAGCCTTACTTCTAACATTTGGTTCTACCAATGTTCCCATCAGAACGAGTGCATAATCCTCGTTTCCCAAGATCAAGAGTTATTCGTATCATTATCTCGATATAACAAATGTTATGTTCCTGAAATATCGGCCAGCATTTCCTTTATGAAACATTTTCTTCTCAAATTAATTATGTCATTATTTAAGAAGTGTTCTCATCGCGAGAATGTTATTGGGTTAGGGTTATTTTGAGATAAGAACATGAATACATTGTGATCTAGCTGTAAGTATGGCAGTGGATTATTTTGTGAGTACTTTGTTCACCTCCTTGTCGTTCTCTTTGTTCACCTCCTTGTCGTTCTCTTTGTTCACCTCCTTGTCGTTCTCAATCACTTAACGCAACCTAAAACTAAATCCACCTGAAACACTGAGCTCCCTGAAGTTCAAACCTCCCAGCGAACCGTTCTCAGCATCCCGACGTCTCTTCTGATCTCCACAAGCAAATGATTGTACATTTTTTCTCTACCTGCGCTGACAGAGCGGCTAAAAATAGTTTCCTTTTCATCTCGTGAGGGATGGGTTTGAGGCTCCGTCCTATTGGCCGAGACGCTGAGAGCTTTCAGGTCGAGGGGCAGGGGGGTCAATCAGCAGCTCCTCTCAGTGTGAACTCACAGTGGTTCTGTCAGAGGGAGACTAAAAGCTCAAATCCCAGAGGCCAGAGGAGGGTCTCCGGGGCAACACTCCTTCTCCTCCTCTTCCTCCTCTTCCTCCTCTTCCTCCTCCCCCTCCTCGTCTTCCTCTTCCTCCTCACATCACTCTCCACTCACTCCCAACCCTTGAACTGACAGACAGTTGTCTTGGAGTCTGACATTTGGTGTAAACAGCGCTGAGCTCCTCGACACAGGAGCTGTCAATCAAAGACACTGGCTAGGAACCCTCCGATGTGTTTGGACAAGAGGATTTCAGCCGGGCAGATTGATATCTACTGAGGGGGGGATCGGGGTCTTTTCTACCCAGACCTCTGGCAGTAAGGCTTGGGGAGTAACGGATTAAATGTAACCGGATAATCAGGATACAAAAAACTGTATTTCCTTACATTTTCAGGGCAATATAGCATCCGTATTTTAAATTAGCTCCACTTGCACTTTAGGAAAATGAAGCGTGACACACATCTGATTACTGATGCATTTAAAAAATAAAAACGACCAGGATAGGGTTAGGACTTAGACGTCTCATTGTCTGATTCAGTTTTTAAACAAATCAAACACCCTTACGGCCCGTCTACACTACAGGCATCGAAAAATGCTTTCAACGCTTCGCCCATTCACTTGAATGGGGTGACGTAGAAGATTTTTAATCTTCGCCGAACTGCATTGTGGGGAGCATGGCATGGCTTTGCAAGCATCACGAGCATCTATCGGCATCAAAAGTTGAACAATGTTCAACTTTTGAGGCTCGATGCTTGGCATCAGCCAATCAAATCCCGTTTATGCAAATCCCGCCAGTGCAGGCGCAGCCAATCAAACCGCGTGCAAGCTGGGAGAGCCAGACCGCAGTTTTTTTCCTCATATTCCAAACGAGATATTACGGTAGCAAATCACCCGGTTCTTTGCGACCAGACTATTTACTAGGATACAAACCGGAGGAACCAGGCATGGAGGGAGGTGGCAGAGACAGTGGGTGAAACTGGTAGGTTTTCGCCTGTTTGGAGAGTTTATATCCAGTTTACTTCGTTTTAACATTGCTATTGCTTTGTATGTCGGGGGCGGGAGATTCATGTGATTGGTTGTTGGTCGCGTTGCTCGCAAAAAATCGCCAAGCTTGAGACACGCCCAGCTTCAAGATTTTTTGATGCCTGTAGTGTCGACGGGCCGTTAGACTCTGCGACGAGCAGCATGAGGAGAAACAGATTACCTTTAACAGTATTATGTAATCAGGATATATAAAAAGGTAACTGTGTTCCCTTACGGCCCGTCCACACGGCGGCGTGCGTTGAAGTTTGCCGGCGGGCGTGTCTGAAACTCGACCAACAACCAATCACATGAATCTCCCGCCCCTGACACACAAGCAGCGGTTTGATTGGCTAGAGCTTGTACTGGCCTATGATTCGATTGGCTGACGCTTCTGCCGAGGCTGCAACAGTTGAACATTGCTCAACTTTTGCTGCGAGCCACGCCAGCAAAGCTGCGCGTCGCTTCCCACAATGCAGTTTGGCGAAAAGCGACGTCACCCCATTCAAAGTGATTAGTGAAGCTTTCAACGCACGCCGCTGCGTGGACGGGCCGTTACAGTTACATAAGAAAGACGTAATCAGATGTACCTTTCTAAACATTGAGGATTGATGTTCTGTAGGATAAGACTTTAAGTGTGAATACTTCTACTGCCTGAATCTGCTTTATGGTTTTCACTTTCTTTGCTTCATTTGTTCTGTTTTGAATTCAGCAGGTGAACCTATATGTTCATAGTGTGTGGGCTTAACTGTGTGTATAAAGCTAAAACGTCTAATACACACAGCTAGCTGAGATTCTATTTCTGCTTTTTTGGATTTTCTTCTTTCTAAGGTCACATTCAAATCAAATCAAAATGCATTATAGCCCCAAATCACAAAGCATCAATGGGCTATACAAAGCAAACAAAGACAAAATACAAATATCATAGCACAAACATTTATAAAAACATTATGAACAACAACATAAGTAGTGTCATTTGATAAAAGCATGTGTGTGTGAAACCAGTGTTTTGAGTTGGAAGGAATCAACAGAATTAGCTTCTTGGAGCAATGTTTCGGATCCGAGAAGCACATTCTGTTGGACACATGGACGATACATTTTTTTAAGTAACCCTCCCAACCTGCTGGCATCGGGCTGATTTCCCCCTGACAGAGACAGATAGTGGAGACTTTGATAATGTGGAAAAGGAAATAAGTTTTACCCTCTGAGTCTCCAGCGGGCTGATAAGAGACTGTTTCTGTCCCTGCACTTTCACACAATCAGAGATTAAAGCTTTAATAACAGATTGCAGGGGGCGGGGGGGGGGGGGGATATTTTCTCCCAAATATAATCAAGAAGAATTGCAATTTACAAAAACTATTAAGAACATTATCATTTTATTACTTAATTGTTTTAAAAGTCAAAATTGTGAGTGTGGTTTTCAAAATGCCAGAGCAGTTATTTTAATTATAACCTATGTAATAATGTTTTAACAAGCTGCTGCACTTGACTCTTATTTTCATTTACTAGAATGATAACTGTCTCCGACATTTACTGAGCTTTATTTAATTAGAAATGAACTATGCAATAAAGCAAAAGAACAAAAAGGACTGTTTTCTGGTAATTATTTCTCTGCTGGTCAGCGACTGATCCATTTACTCTCAGACACAAATGTCTTTCTGACAGATACAAAAACACCTAAAACAAGGACCATCTTCTTCTTCTAGTCATCAATAACTTGAATATGATACCAATATATTTAATAAATAAATGAAATAGAACTTTAAAATATCACATTTGTGATTGAATAGTTTAAAGATGTTCAGGTGTATATCAGTATGTAGTGTCATCACTTTAAAGAGTCCTCTGCTGCTGATGTTCAGGTGTATATCAGTATGTGGTGTCTCTATTTTAAAGAGTCCTCTCCTGTTGATGTTCAGGTGTATATCAGTATGTAGTGTCATCACTTTAAAGAGTCCTCTGCTGCTGATGTTCAGGTGTATATCAGTATGTGGTGTCTCTATTTTAAAGAGTCCTCTCCTGCTGATGTTCAGGTGTAGATCAGTATGTAGTGTCTCTACTTTAAAGAGTCCTCTCCTGCTGATGTTCAGGTGTATATCAGTATGTAGTGTCATCACTTTAAAGAGTCCTCTCCTGCTGATGTTCAGGTGTATGTCAGTATGTAGTGTCTCTACTTTAAAGAGTCCTCTCCTGCTGATGTTCAGGTGTGTATCAGTATGTAGTGTCTCTACTTTAAAGAGTCCTCTCCTGCTGATGTTCAGGTGTATGTCAGTATGTAGTGTCTCTACTTTAAAGAGACCTCTCCTGTTGATGTTCAGGTGTATGTCAGTATGTAGTGTCTCTACTTTAAAGAGTCCTCTCCTGCTGATGTTCAGGTGTGTATCAGTATGTAGTGTCTCTACTTTAAAGAGTCCTCTCCTGCTGATGTTCAGGTGTATATCAGTATGTAGTGTCTCTACTTTAAAGAGTCCTCTCCTGCTGATGTTCAGGTGTATATCAGTATGTAGTGTCTCTACTTTAAAGAGTCCTCTCCTGCTGATGTTCAGGTGTATATCAGTATGTGGTGTCTCTACTTTAAAGAGTCCTCAGGGGGTGAAGGGAGTGTGTGAAACTCCTTCTGGAGGGAATGGATTTTAGCCTCTGCAGCCCATTAACATGCACTAAAACCTATGGAACACTACAGGAAAGGGAAAACCCCAAAATGCTACATGTTGGCTAAATGCTTCATGAATTCTATAGAAAACAAAGCAAGTTCTCTAACGGCCTGATTTATAAAATACTTGAATTTACAACATTTGGTGTGAACAGTGTCATTTCTTATTTGAACTATTCAATACAGGAAGTGTAACAGATCAAAGTGTGCTTTTGCACTTTGTATATTATGACAACGTTTAAAATGCGATGAAATGAAGCGTGCCCTCCAAGCCAGTGGAGCGCGTACGGATTATTGTGACTCCACATTAAATGGTTTACAGTCTAGATGGCTATCGATCTTAAAAATACCCGTCTCATTTCACATGAAAATAAATAAAATAAAAAGCGGATTCAGATAAGACAGCTGCAGAGAAGAGACGGCTGCAGTAAGTGATCATTTTCAGAGGTGCTAACTCGCCCCTCTCTCCAAATGTCTAAACGACTGAAGTGATGTTAGCAATGACAGCTTAGGACTCGCTGAACCCTTTGATAATCAGCAGAGCCTTCTCTCTCACACACACACACACACACACACACACACACACACACACACACACACACACACACACACACACACACACACACACACACACACACACACACACACACACACACACACACACACACACACACACACACACTCTCAGCACATTCTGCCATCGTTATCTCTGTCCACATCACAGCCCTTTAATTACACCACTCCTTTTTTTGTCTTTCAATCCTTCTCTTAGTGCTGTGAATCTTAATCGTTCAGACCGGGACTGCGGAGCATCTAAATATCACAAAATATGAGAGAAAATACTTTGATATCAATACTGTGACGATATTGTCACTGTTGATTTGTTGCATAGGTAAAGTAATCATTACCAATGTGCATATAATGACTAAAGGCAACACAGCAATTAGAATAACACATCACTTTGCTGTCATGTAGCTTTGAATACCAGAGAAAGACAACATGCCATATTAATATATTACAATATCAAACATCTAAAACAATATCTAGTCTCATATAACATAACATTATTTATCAATATATACAGTAGGTATATTACGTCCTCATTCAGGCAAAAGCACTCTCACAGAAGCAGCACATTGTGATTGACAGCATGACCAACATATCTAAAAAAAAAAGCCTTAAATGCCCAATAAAATGAGGTTTCTACTATAAAAATACTAATAAACGTGGTAATTGATACACATGTGTATTCAGTTATCACATATCAAAGTATATTTTGTGTTGAATCTGAATCTGTGCACACAAAATATACATTTAAAACTGACAGTGTTTTAAGAATCGACGCATTATAAAGAAACATAATATTACAAATTCAAGAGTATAGAGACATTTCCAACGACCCAATTAAAGCATTTATTTAAAGATCGCTTTTGAAAATCCAAGCTTCACAACAACAACAGACACAAATCATGATTTCTAAATGAAAAACAAATATGATTTTGTGCATTTATTGAATTGTTTCTTAGCTCTGACTGTGTCTCTTCTTTGGCATCAATCCTACAATCAATCTCACTCAGGACTGAAGTGTGAGGAGGGGTCCGCCCCCCCCTTCTTCACACACTGCTCCATCTTTGTTCAGCTCTTGATTTCTGACCAAGTTCTCCAGGTGCAGATTTAATGCAAACCATTCGGCTCTGGCTGTAATTAAATCTGTTCTGCTAATGATTCAATTATATCTCAAGAAGTACAAAAAGGCTACGGCACTTTAATTAAGTCATGTCAGCGCAGAGTGAGACATTGGCAAAACCAGGCCTGGCTTCACTGTGGGTTCACTGGCTTTGCTGTGATCACACACACACACACACACACACACACACACACACACACACACACACACACACACACACACACACACACACACACACACACACACACACACACACTCACACTCACACTCACACTCACACTCACACTCACACTCACACTCACACTCTCTCTCTCTCACACACACACTCACACTCACACTCACACTACTCTCTCTCTCTCTCTCTCTCTCTCTCTCTCTTTCTCTCTCTCTCTCTCTCTCTCTCACACACACACACACACACACTCACCGGCTTCTCACAGCTGGAGGCCGCTTCTTCCGTGCTCTTTTTTCACTAATCCTATAGATGCTCAACACATTAATCCATATTACTATTAATTTGAATTTCTTCTGTTTGATACCATGCAGGCTCTGTTATGGCTTACACTCCCAAAGGGAAATAAAACACCATACAAAACCAACACAGCATGAAATAAATGGAGGTCAGTTTGAGGCCACTGGTATAAGATGTTCTTTTCTCCTAATTGGCTTTATGACTAACCTGTTTAAAACATGTTAAGGTCGAGTTGCACAATACAACTAAAGACTTGGTTTTGTAATGCTTTCTTCATGACTCTATGGATCGGTCTGGTTGTTACTTTACCTCTTGGTTTAGACAGACATATCTCAACGCTGGGGGTGGCGGTAGTAGAACACGCTCGGTAATGAACTGTCAGCGCCGGAGCCTCGCTACGGTGAAGCTGTGTCGCGCATAATTGCACAAGATGAGGCCCCACGCACTCTGTGTGATCCGAGTGTGGTGGGGGGGGGGGGGGGGGGGGCTGTTGATATTGTTTCCACTTTGTTATTGCATTTCAAATCATTTTATTAGGGATGCTTCTACCCGACATCAGGATTAGCCAATGTTTACCCCGTTAACTGTCAGTGGTACATCGGGATCAACCACAGTGTGACTCTCAACATTGGGATTGGCTGAGACATGTGGCAACGGTGCCTTCCTAGTTCTTGTATTGAGTTTTCTATAAACATAAACGGTTTGCTTTTCATTACGAATCACAGGAAATACATCAGATTGTTGCATTTAGTGGCACAGAAACAAAACTCGGACCCACATATTAACCCCTAAGATGATGTTTGGCAGATCCAATGACCTTCCTCTTCACGGGAGGCGTCTCCCATTGGTTGATGGGAATTAAGGTCTGGCCTCCCTGTCTGGGTGGAGGTGGCTTCCTGCTGCCTGACACTCGTTACCACTGCCAGTTTAACACCATCTGCTCCTCCTCCTCGTCTCCTCCTGCTTCTCCTCGCCTCCTCCCACTCAGCCAGCCTCGTCAAAACAAGTCAAGATGGCGGCCCCAGGTGGCTGTGTATGACAGCTCCGACAGAGAGGATGCTGGGAGATGCAGAGAGCTGCTGTGCGGTGGTGGCAATCATCCAGGCAGAATGTGGCTGGTGTTAGAGCGCAGATCAACACCTCCTCGGCTGGGAGGGGTAACACCTGGAGGGTGACTTCAGGTGATCAGCTGGGAGGGGTAAAGCCTGGAGGGTGATGTCAGGTGATCAGCTGGGAGGGGTAACACATGGAGGGTGATTTCAGGTGATCAGCTGGGAGGGGTAACACATGGAGGGTGATTTCAGGTGATCAGCTGGGAGGGGTAACACCTGGAGGGTGATTTCAGGTGATCAGCTGGGAGGGGTAACACCTGGAGGGTGATTTCAGGTGATCAGCTGGGAGGGGTAACACATGGAGGGTGACATCAGGTGATCAGCTGGGAGGGGTAAAACCTGGAGGGTGATGTCAGGTGATCAGCTGGGAGGGGTAAACCATGGAGGGTGATGTCAGGTGATCAGCTGGGAGGGAGGCCGCTCTGATCGACATGAGGCCGCCCTCTGATCCCTGCCTTCCTCTTCCAATCTGATTTTTTTTGTTTACATTTCTGTAAATTCTGGGGAATAATTCAACAGCCTCTGATCTTGCAGTATTAGGAGTAGGAATATCTAATTTAATTCGGCCATTAAGATTCAGGATTATGTTATAATAGGATTGTATACAAATGTTGTGACAACCATTTTGTCTCCTCACTTAATTAAAGTTGTGGGAAGTAGGCAAAGTGAGAATGGAAACATATCTCAATTATTTTATAGTTGGTAGATTATTTACACTTTGTAATGATTTGTGTTTTTATATATACAAATATTTGTTTTAATATCAAATGGATACATAATCTAATCCATCTGTTTAATGATATTGGTCTGAATTTTTATTAAATACTTATATATATATTTTTTTAACCGTGTAAACAACATTGTGCTATAAACTGGTTCATGATGATTACATTGCTAATGATAGCCTCAAAATAATAATAGGGCCCCTTTTAACAAAAGAGACTTAACCGACATGCTACTGTAAATGAGCCTACCCAGAATGCCTTACCTGAAAACCCGCCTCTGATTGGCTGTACCCTAGGTGTTCCAGACACGCGCTAATTGCTAACGTTAGCTTAGCCATGATGCTAACCGGTGCTACAAACAGGTATCCAAGAGAAGAGAGAGGCCCTGGCAATATTTTCCAATTCTCATATGGTATTTCATTCAATATTAAGATATGTTACTTTTTGAATATTGGCAGTTGTTCAGTTATTGAAGTTTACATGAGTTAGCAACTAGGGTTCACTTTCCCTTTTAGGAGAGGAAGTAGAGTTGGGAGTGCATGACCTTATTTTAGTTCACTTCCGTTCAGTTTGTCTCATGTCTTGTCTCCTGCATGTCGTACATGTTGTACTCCATGTTTCCTTTTGTCTGGCTTTTACCGTTTGCCTGAGGGGGACGAGAGTGTTCAGTTGTTTTTGGAAAAGATGACTTAAATTATAGAGGATTCAGAAGTTGTGCATAAGACATGAAGCGTCAAAATGTACTGGTAGCTTTCTGGAAAGGATAAGAACTTCTTAACCCTCCTGTTATCCTCAGATTGACTTTACACCCTTTATCCTCTGGGGTCAATTCGACCCCAGTAGTTTAAAACTCAAGACAATGATCATATTCCACATTTTAACCAAAATGTATGTCTCTGGTGCTTTAGGTACCTTAGTTGACTACCTAAATAACCATTTAAATAAAAACATGACCTCAACCTCCCCCCCCCCACAGACCCCTTTATACATCCAGAATGTGACTATCGAAAAATATATAAATCACCATAAAATCTCACTGACTGAAATAAAATGTTAAAGTAAGATCTTTTTGATATTGTTAAATGACCAATAACTAAAGCAGAGGGTAGTTTTTTTTTTAATAATGATACATTTGCATGTAATAGTCACCTCAATAACATCCTACACAATCAACACAAATAAAGTGTTGACATTTTTATATGTTTTATACTAAAACAGCCTGGGGTCAAATTGACCACAACAAAAAATATCTTCATGTTCATTTTATGTTTACCCATTAGTCCTCACTAAATTAGGAAAAGTCATGAAATACTAAGCAAAAAAAAAAGAATGTGAACCATTTTTTTAGATACGTTAAACATTGAATGGGGTGAAATTGACCCCAAGGATAACAGGAGGGTTAATATATTATGAAAGTGTCTTAGGTTTAAAAAACTGTAATATTCCGAATCAACCTTATTTGGTTATAATAATAATGTATAATATAAAGTACTTTTCACAACAAGATATTCACCTCAATGCGCTTTACAGAAATACATAAAATGCAAGTAATGCAAAGTGTCACACATAAAAATAACAAAATGAGCTTTAGTGAAATATAAGATAAGATAAAATGTAAGCAGCAACAGAGAGTGAAAGTACAGCAAAGATGCACACAACATTAATACAATTAAGAAAGATGACATTTTAATTATATATATAGGTAAGTAGCTGTTTAAACAAACAACGAGTTAAATTAACATATTTGAGTCCGTACAAAGTAATGAAATTAATCATAGGCCAAATCAAATGAAAAGGTTTTAAGCTATCGTTCAAAAATGATCTTTTATATGTAAATGTTCAGCTTTCGGGGACAGGTGTGAGATGAAAAGGTTGAATTGGTTCCCATAGTAATACATTTAATAACAGGTGATGTCGTCATCGTCTACTCTTTTCATCTTTTTACCCCTCTTGAATCCCGTGGTTCTCAGAGGAGATTTAACAGGGCGCACCTGAGTCTCTGGGAGGATTTCTCCGCCTCCGCTTCTTTAAACCGTCGCTCATTATCGCCGTCGCTGAAGAGAGAAGAAGAGACGCCACTTCAGCCGAGAGCGTCCTGCGTCTCACAGCTGGAGGGCAGAGATGGCAAAAGTACACACATCCTTTACTCAAGTAGAAGTACAGATACTAGTGTTTAAAAATACTCTGGTGAAAGTAGAAGTACTGACTAAACTTCTTTACTCAAGTCAAAGTAAAGAGGCTTTGAAATGTACTTCAGTAAAAAGTACCCATAACTAGCAGCTGTTTTAAAGAGTACCTGACCTCCCTTTATATTAATAGAACAATAATGTCATTGTTAGCTAATGAATGTTTCCATGGTGACCAACGGCAACATGACAACGTTTCCATTGGTCCCTCTTCTTTAGAGAAGACCAGGAAATGATGGATACACGGATCGTGTTCAAATCAATAGGCACGCAATGACTCTAAATAATAATGATCACGCCACCAAACACACATTCAGACTAAAGGAACCAGCCTGTATGGAAAATGAGAGAAGTAGAAAGTACAGGTATTTGAGTTCAACATGTAAGAAGTAGAAAGTACAGGTATTTGAGTTCAACATGTGAGAAGTAGAAAGTACAGGTATTTGAGTTCAACATGTAAGAAGTAGAAAGTACAGGTATTTGTGTTCAACATGTAAGAAGTAGAAAGTACAGGCATTTGAGTTCAACATGTGAGAAGTAGAAAGTACAGGTATTTGTGTTCAACATGTGAGAAGTAGAAAGTACAGGTATTAGTGTTCAACATGTGAGAAGTAGAAAGTACAGGTATTTGTGTTCAACATGTAAGAAGTAGAAAGTACAGGTATTTGTGTTCAACATGTAAGAAGTAGAAAGTACAGGTATTTGTGTTCAACATGTAAGAAGTAGAAAGTACAGGTATTTGTGTTCAACATGTAAGAAGTAGAAAGTACAGGTATTTGTGTTCAACATGTAAGA
>NC_136904.1:5556656-5601656 GCF_949606895.1 Notothenia rossii | reverse complement strand
AAAAAGTAAAACAATTTTTTTTTTTTTTTTGGGTACCTGGCTGAGGCCCCCTAGCAGCGGCGCTCATATTTCAGCGCTGCGCCGCCACTATGTGTAAATAGGGGAAACACTGGATATGCTTTCTTTTTGAGATTTGACAGGCTGTTAATAACGAGAATAAGGCTTTGTTTGACTAAGAAGAAGTTATCTAAAGTGATTGCTTTAGGAAACATACCTCCATTTTCATTGAGTTATTATTGTCTGATAGCTAGGTTTGATAATAATATAAATTAGATTAAACTCACCGTCTAAAGGTAGTCTTGTGAGTCATACTATGGTTTTCAAATGTATTAATTTAAGGCTCACTTATTTGTTCAGAATGTGCGTCCGTGTCACGTGCATGGCTATATGCCCATATATGGCAGGTTGATAGGACACAGCTGATTTGATGAGACGGGGAAACGGAAAAGTCTTTTGACCGTGTTCTTTTTGTTCTGTTGGAGATACACTTTGAGTTACTATGAGGCGAAGAAATGTGTCCTCCAGTGTATGCCGTGTGGATCAATGAAGAAAGCTCATTTGATTCAACTACGATCTCCGCTGAATTGTTTGAGAGGCGCGTCAAAACCCACAACCCCGATAGAGGTGGCTATTCAATTGTAGACAAAGATTAAAACGCCATCACGTTAACTTTTGGGGTTTCCTGACTTTTCTTTTATCGCTATGATCATGTACAATCGGTGCTTTGTCCGATACCTTTGACAAAATAATGCTTTATTTCACAGAAAATACACATTTCTGTTCTTTAACACAATGTCATATAGCAAAACCAATGTCAAAAAGTCAGATTAACAAAGTGTTGAAATCGTTATTACCCTGTTTTTCTTTATTTTATAGATATTACTGGACTGCTCAAAATTCCATGAGTTACCAAAAGGCCTTTTTATAAATATTTAAATAACATTTTGATTCCCTGATTTTTATTATATGACCATCAGTCAGTTCAAATTGCTTTGGTCTATGACAACATGACGCTTTTCTGAACAGAAAATACACAATGATGTTATATATTACTTCTTCATATTAAACCAATGGCAAAAGGTCAGACTAATTAAATGTTGACGATATTTACATCAGATTTCCTTTATGTTCAAGATTTGACAGGCTGTTACTAATGCCACGAGTCCCCATAAGGCTTTGTTTGAATAAGATAAAGTTATCTAAAGTTATTGATTTAGCAAATATACCTTTTTTGTTTTTATCAGCTCAATTTTGACTGAATCATTATGATTTGTTCTTTGTTTTAGAGGTATTATTATGGGCTGCTATTAATGCTATGAGTCACCATCAGGCCTTTTTTGGTTTCAGATTGTTCTTCTACGGCCATAATCACATCAACATGCCTTGGTTTATAACTAAATAACGCTTTTTGTCCACAGAAAAGAAAAAATGATGTCATATATTACATTTTCATATCGTAAAACCAATGGCAGAAGGTCAGATGAACTCAATTTTGATAACATTGTCGGAACGTTTGCTGGAAAAAAAAGGGCAAAGTCGGCAAACTAGTCCTCGCCAGTGATTTTTTAATGCCACCGACCCTTCTCCTGTATTACCTCAGGTTTACCGTCCTGATCCCGCCCCCCCCCCCACACACACACACGTTTATGTCAGCAGTATCTCTCCAGGTGTGTGTGGCAGGCCATCTCTTAAAGATAACAACACATTATGTGAATATGCTTAGACGGTAAATCTTCATTCCTTACACCCCTACCTGCATCTCCATACATTTGCATCGTTGCTGAGTGTCCTTGAGCCGTCAAGGAGAAACCGCTCTTAAGATGCATTTCTTCTTTCTCTTATTTCTTTTAATGAAACAGGAAGGAGTAGAGACGGTTCTCATTTCATGCATCAGGTTGTTAAAACACATGAAGGCGTGACACAGTGGACACCCGGGGGTCCCTGGCTGTCTGCATGCTAATCTGTGTCCCGTTAACAAGCTGTATGGACATCATAAAGGAAAGGAGAAATAACGTATTCTTCCATCACTACAGGAACAGCACATAGATAACACCTACGCTAGATATGAAGAAACGTGGAGTGTACTTGATGACTTACTAACACTAAGATGACTTAACACTTTTGTGTTTCAGCCATTTTCCAAAAGTGCTGATAGAGGGTGTTTCTCAATCTCGAGGAAAGCTGCTCCAGAGCCACTATTTCAAGCACACTACGTCATCGAGTGCCGCCGAAGGACTGTTCCAATGTCCAGCATACTTGGAATTCTACCGAGCCCGGCGTACTCCGTAGCGGGAAATTACGAGGCTGCACATGTGTAGACTCCGCGGTCTTAAAATCCCCACAATGCTTTGCGCACGGAACAATTTCCCCAAATCTGTGGCGGAAAATGTAAGGCGGGGCCTCTCATATGACGCACACCTGCACACCTGTTCCACTCTTTGTTTTCCGAATGCCAGGAAGGATTCTTGCCTCGCTTCTGAAGCAAGTGACTCGGAAGACATGTGCTACCAAGCAAGCGTGCTCGACATTGAGAAACACCCTCTGTGTCTGTAGCTTTAAATGCTAATGAGCTGCTACTGGCCACGCCCCTCTGTGATGTGATTGGTTTAAATCAGGGGTCGGCAACCCGCGGCCCACGGGCCGCATGCGGCCCTTTAAGCCCTCTGCTCTGGCTCCCTTGAGCTTAGACAAAAATAAGAAGAAAAAGGAGCAAAATGGCTCTTTTGGTCAAAAAGGTTGCAGACCCCTGGTTTAAATAAACACAATGGTGCTCTAGGAGGAGATTCAAGTGACAAGGTGGGGGGGGGGGGGGGGGGGGTGTTACCTTGGTTTGTGGTTATGCAGGCTTACATTGCTCAATAATATTATCAGTCAAATATAAATGAACATGCCTGGATGTATTTATCAAGCTCATTGCTTCAAGCTCAACACATTCAGATTCGACTGGAATATTTCCCATGTCTCCCGTCATGTTTACTGGCACAACTTGACACTGGTCTCTGTTCTTTCTGTATTTTGGCTACTGGTTTCCTCAGTAATATCGACACATTATTTTATGATGCACTCTGAGAGGCTGAGATACACTTTACAGGCATAGAAGGAAAGCTTATTTTTACATTATTAAAATGTTCTCCAATACTACAAAGTGCTGGCAGGAAACTTGTTACCCCGACGTGGCATTAGAAAAACATTTCTGATAGACGCAAACCGAGCACCAGCCTCAATAGTTGATGGCTGCATTCATTATATAACAACGCAATAAAGTAACCAGACAGAGTTGCTGTTAGCGTATTGACGATGTGCACAAAATCATAACATGAACATTAATGCTCACAGGCTTTGATGTCCAATTTGCAAAAGATAACAATTTTCAACGTGACAGACTCCATGAGAGCGGATCATTTACAAACAACTGCTGGATTTTAGTGTCTGGGTGTAATTTGCGCAGATCTGGAGCTTTCTGCCTTGGGGGAAAGACATCATTTTCTTTCTTTCATTTTTTTTTTAATTCTTTATTTATTTGTGGTCACATTATAGTACAAGTACAGTTTTTCAAATCATACATTTTTAGAGACCCGAAAGTGACAAATGAAATAGCAAACAAAATTAGTCAAAGTAAAATAAAAACGAAAAAGTACACAGGGGTTGTTTGAAATAGCAAATGTCTACACATGTACATATGCATACATATCAACATACATATATACAATCAATACACATACATGTGACCATAGAGTATACACATCTATACATATACCGTTATTCTCGGACTATAAGCCACGCCTTTTTCCCCATTTTTCGACGCTGCGGCTTATATAACGGTGCGGCTAATCTATGGATTGTTACAGCTAACGGCCACTAGGGGACCTCCTAAATCTATGGGTTTTACAGGTTACAGTCCACCACCTTTAAGCGGCGGGCTCCAGCAGGAAAAGCTGGAGGCCGGAAAAGAGCGAGACAGGTAGCGCGCAAAAGTAAAAGTGGAACCGAGAGTGGTACGAGAGACAGAACGAGAGCAAGACAGAAAGACATTACGAGAGCGAGACAGTTTGTCCCCGTACCACTGGTTGAAAACCACTGCTGTAGATCACTGCCGTTACGTGCGCTGGGAGCGCACCGTTTAAGTTTGAAAGTTGAAAAGTGTGTGTGTCTGAAACGCTATGTGATACAGTACAGTTTACACAGCACATGTTCTGTAGCTACTATTGCACTAAATGCTAACACTTGAATACGTTATGCAAATATGCAACTTGTTTGTTGAAATGTTAATAAATGGGAGCTTCCTCAAACAGCCATCTCTTTCCCGACAATCCCCTCTGTGCACGAACCCTTACATATGGTAATTAAACATTAAAACACCTGCGTCTTATAGTCCAGTGCGGCTTATATTCAGGTGCGGCTTATAGTCCGAAAATGACGGTATATTCAATCGGTGTATAGAAACAGTCAAACAAGGGATGGTCGTCTTTGGGATATGTCAATTCTCCACTTTTTCATATTTCTTCAAATGTGTTTTCCTGAAGCCTCATCGAGAAGGTGATTCTTTCCATAACATAGATTTCATGGATGTTGTCGTACCAGTTGTCAAGAGAAGGGATATCCGCTTTGAGACATTTCTAGTTATTGCTTTTTTTGCTGCAACAGTAAGAATTCCAAATAATTGTTTTGTTTTGGAGTTTGTGGGGATTGAATGTACGAGCCCAAATAGAAATGTGTCCCAGTTTAATGGGATTTTTTCCTGTAGTACCATTTCAATTTCGATATTAATCTTTTGCCAAAAAGTTATATTTTCTTTCTTTCAGAGCGAAATATTGTCAGGTTTATTCTACTTCAGTTTTTCGACTTCTATACTAACTTATTATTTCAGATTTCACATAGAAATACTCAACATTATGTAAAGTATCGCTAACATTGGAGCCCAAGTGCTACAGTTAAGTGCTACAAAGGCATTAATGCCCTTGTGTAACACGGATGGGGCCGTTTCCTGCATTACAGTAAATGTATAACACATATATATATATATTTAAATTAAGTAACATTATTGCTCTTTGGTCCCCAACTTTAGTGCAGACTGAGCTATCTTAACTGTTATTGGATCAATTGCGATGACATTTTGTACAGACATTCATTTCCCCCTCAGGAGGAGTTAGAATCACTTTGGTATTGCCCTCCTTTTTCACCATTTGTCCAACACTTTATTTTATGACCAAATACCAGCAATTCTCAAGACATGTCTTTATTGACCTCAGCTGTACTTTTTTGTAAGCAAAGTCGTGTAGGCCGGCTGACATGCTTTACTAAAATGGCGAAGGTGGTTATTATGATAGACTTTTAGTTGCTAACAAACTCTCCTTTTGGACCAAAAACAATCGACCTCATATTTACTTTGTAGATAAAGCTAATAGCCAAATATTGGCCGGCTAACCTGCATAACTAAGATGGCAACATTGGCATTTATTAAACTGGTTTTGTCAGAATGTCAGCATTGAAACTGTGTTAGCATCCTGACATTAGCAGGAAATTAAAATGATTTATATGTAATAACAGCCTCACACAGCTGCTAGCATACTTGATACTTTAGTTGCTAACAACTCTCTTTTTGGACCAAATAGGCCTACCAGAAAACCTCAAGACACGGACATGAGCCTCCATCTTTGAGTTAAATCAGAGCTCTCAAGTCTCACGCATTTCACTCCATTCACACGCACACACGCCACACCTTGTACTTCTCACGCAGAGATTTCTTTCCAGGGTACCGCCCACCAAGTTGCGGCGCAATTTTGTAGAGAAACGAGGCTTGTTTGAGACGCGTGCACTCCACTAGCACCCAACCCCACCCCCCCCCCCCCCCCCACCCTGTTGACATTCGCGGTACAGAGGGCTTCATGGGAACTTTGAGGGGAGCCAGAAGTTGGAGTACCAACACGCTGCCAAAATCTCACTCTGAACTCTGTTCAAAACTTGAGAGCCCTGGTTCAATGCTAAGCATCTTGGCATGACAACGTGACTAACTAAGATGGGTACACTGGTATTAAACTGGCTTAATCAGCACGTTAGCATTCATACTGTGATGTTCAGAGCCTCACAGAGCTGCTAGCGCCTATAGGCTATTAGCTGTTGCCTCATAATATTTTCAAATCATACCTCTTACGGTAAGTGAGTAAGTATATAAGGGTATAATGTGATAGCTGTCGTGCACATATTCACAAACCTCGTTGTAAACATGTTGTTTTATTATTGTTCTACAGCTATTGACATTGAGTCTGAGAGTTCTTCCAACACCACTGAGGGCAATGTGTGCAAAATTAGATTTTTGCCAACCATTTCTCCTGACGAGTTCAGCCGGTCTGCAGTAAAACCTGGCATTTTTACAATAGTTCACCTTGCAGCTTTTGACAGCAGCACATGATTCCCCTGCTCCACATCCAGGTTGTAAGAGCTTTGATTGCACAAGCCTTCAGTGCTTCTCCAGAGTTATGTGCCTGTGTTTGCTGCCCCTCTGGCTGCCTCTGTGGGCTTATTGGTGGAGAGAAACAAGCATTGTGGCAAAGACAGACACAAGGCTCAGGCCTGTGGCTCGGTAGAAATGCTTTAATTAATGGAAACAATGCCCTCCAGTTCTCTGGACTGTGGATGTATAAATGGGCACAGCAGAAGCCCAGCGCTGCACTGTGGTCCGGCTGTCCATGGACTTGGATTCAGGTGAATGAAGTCCTCTGACCACTGCTCTAAAACCTCTGGATTATGACTAAAAACAACTCAACAGTTTTAGAGAGTCCTGCTTCGAGGAAAGGTGCCACATCAGACACAAAGCCATTACATGTTACTTGTTAAACGCTTTTGTCCAAAGCAACTTACATACTCAATACTGTGGACAATCCCCACAGGAACAATTTGGGGTGAAGTGTCTCAGGGACACAACGACATGCTGAATGCAGTGGGGTTTGAACCTGTGACCCCTTGATTCGAACACCAACGCTCTATCCACTGCGCCACAGCCTTCCAGTATAGACTCCCCTGGATCGAAAACATGAGAAGCCAACGCTGTTTGGTCCCAATTTGTTTTACTTTATGATATATGTTACATCGTTGGAGGAGCTCGGGACATAATATTGTCATTGCCATTTCTACACTAGCTTATATGACATTAAAACCATTGAATTTCAATAACTAAAATGTTCTGGTCTTGAGTTCCTTATTACCTCTGCCTGATGTTTTGCTATTTAGCAGCAAACAAATAGGATGTATTGACTGTGATCATGCTGTGTGGATTGGGTTGCCCCGATGGAAAAAACACTCGGAGAAACAAGGCCCAGGAACGAGGCGGGAAATGTTTTTTTGCAGCCATCTGAAGGAAAAACACTCCTGGGTGTCTTTATTGGTGTTTTTAATCAACTCTAACATTTTATCGATTCCAGCAAGAGGCATTTCATAAAGCAGCAGGCCAGAACAGGTTGGCAGAGTGTACCTAGAGCTGAACAAGCAGCAAACTTCTCTCTGTGGGAACCATGAGGCCCGGTACACTATCATAAAACTCCACTGCAGCCCTCGACTACACTCTCCTGGCAAAAGTACACACATCCTTTACTCAAGTAGAAGTACAGATACTCGTGTTTAAAAATACTCTGGTGAAAGTAGAAGTACTGACTAAACTTCTTTACTCAAGTCAAAGTAAAGAGGCTTTGAAATGTACTTCAGTAAAAAGTACCCATAACTAGCAGCTGTTTTAAAGAGTACCTGACCTCCCTTTATATTAATAGAACAATAATGTCATTGTTAGCTAATGAATGTTTCCATGGTGACCAACGGCAACATGACAACGTTTTCATTGGTCCCTCTTCTTTAGAGAAGACCAGCAAATGATGGATACACGGATCGTGTTCAAATCAATAGGCACGCAATGACTCTAAATAATAATGATCACGCCACCAAACACACATTCAGACTAAAGGAACCAGCCTGTTTGGGAAATGTGAGAAGTAGAAAGTTCAGGTATTTGAGTTCAACATGTAAGAAGTAGAAAGTACAGGTATTTGAGTTCAACATGTAAGAAGTAGAAAGTACAGGTATTTGAGTTCAACATGTAAGAAGTAGAAAGTACAGGTATTTGAGTTCAACATGTAAGAAGTAGAAAGTACAGGTATTTGAGTTCAACATGTAAGAAGTAGAAAGTACAGGTATTTGAGTTCAACATGTAAGAAGTAGAAAGTACAGGTATTTGAGTTCAACATGTGAGAAGTAGAAAGTACAGGTATTTGTGTTCAACATGTAAGAAGTAGAAAGTACAGGTATTTGTGTTCAACATGTAAGAAGTAGAAAGTACAGGTATTTGAGTTCAACATGTAAGAAGTAGAAAGTACAGGTATTTGAGTTCAACATGTAAGAAGTAGAAAGTACAGGTATTTGTGTTCAACATGTAAGAAGTAGAAAGTACAGGTATTTGAGTTCAACATGTAAGAAGTAGAAAGTTCAGGTATTTGAGTTCAACATGTAAGAAGTAGAAAGTACAGGTATTTGAGTTCAACATGTAAGAAGTAGAAAGTACAGGTATTTGTGTTCAACATGTAAGAAGTAGAAAGTACAGGTATTTGAGTTCAACATGTAAGAAGTAGAAAGTTCAGGTATTTGAGTTCAACATGTAAGAAGTAGAAAGTACAGGTATTTGTGTTCAACATGTGAGAAGTAGAAAGTACAGGTATTTGTGTTCAACATGTAAGAAGTAGAAAGTACAGGTATTTATGTTCAACATGTGAGAAGTAGAAAGTACAGGTATTTGTGTTCAACATGTGAGAAGTAGAAAGTTCAGGTATTTGTGTTCAACATGTGAGAAGTAGAAAGTACAGGTATTTGAGTTCAACATGTAAGAAGTAGAAAGTACAGGTATTTGTGTTCAACATGTAAGAAGTAGAAAGTACAGGTATTTGTGTTCAACATGTAAGAAGTAGAAAGTACAGGTATTTGTGTTCAACATGTGAGAAGTAGAAAGTACAGGTATTTGTGTTCAACATGTAAGAAGTAGAAAGTACAGGTATTTGTGTTCAACATGTAAGAAGTAGAAAGTACAGGTATTTGAGTTCAACATGTAAGAAGTAGAAAGTTCAGGTATTTGTGTTCAACATGTAAGAAGTCAAAGTAAAAACTCATCAGAAAGATAAGTAGTGGAGTAAAGTACTGATACCAGAAAAATGCACTTAAGTACAGTAACAAAGTATTTGTACTCCACTTCTTCCCACCTCCGTCTCCTAGAGAAAAAACATCTTTGCATTGCGTTTCGTGTAAAGATCTGCATCTATAAATAACAAACAAAGAGTTAAGGCTAAAAAGGTTGAATTCCACCCGTGGCGATGCCGGTGTCAGTTCAGCTCGGCTTGAAACGGTGACACATTTCCCTGCATTACTCAGTGTATATTAACATCTCCATCCCTATCTGGATAAACTAATCAGAACCAAGGCTTAAAGGCTTGTTTCTCCTGCTTCCTGGAACGTTGACTCACATCTCTCCTTCACAATCAGCAGCGTAGACGGATGACTGTGCACAATATTGCATTAATTACACCGACACACTGAAACCTCAAGTGGTTTTGCTGGGATATATTTCAGTTACTAATGCCTGAACCATAAATAGTGCTAACCTGCCTTCACGGCTCAGTGAGCTTTAATGTACGCCGCCTCATATCCCCTTTTGTATTTCACTATTCGTCTTACTTCACCTTCAAAGAAATCGCACACACATGCTGTTTAGAGATTAGAATCTGCCAAACAATGCCGCTACGCAGAGACTCATTTGCTGGCCTTATTATAGTGATGGCAGGTTTCATAAAAAGATACAGAAAAGACAGGATTAAGCTCTTATTAAAAATAATCATTCCTCATCTTTCACAGCTGTTGCTGGGATGATATTACTGGATGTTATTAATGCCATGAGTCACCATCATGCCTTGTTTACAGGAGATCAAACATCTCTTCTGAAATAGTGATTCATTCAGAGGGCAAACATTTAAACGTTTCTATTGCAATCATCAGGACAAAATTGTACTTTTTCCAATATCTTCAAATATATGTAAACTATGCATTTCTGCACTTCTTTGTGTTAGCGCTAATTAGCAAGCGTTAGCATACACACACACTAAGCTAATTCAATTAAGATATGACTGTATCTGTTTTACTGTTTAGTGCACATTTGAAATGTTAGCATTAATGAGCACATGTTGAAAAACACATATATTTATTGATTGTATACTAATATATTTTATATAACATTTGCATGAAAATATTCTCAAATTTAACGGAAAATAATCATCAATATATTTATTTTTAAATATCTAAAACAATGGGGTTAAACCGACACAGATGAACAGCTAAATACAATTAAATAAATAAATAAACCACACAACATTTATTTTCTCAAGCAGATTCCGTTAAGAGCCCACTTTGCTCCCAATAATAATCAGCATGTTAACGTCGTGATTTAAAACTATTATTTCGCTAAATGTACTTTAAACATGCATGCTGTTTACTCTCAATGTTCAGACAGACTACGAGGTGAACGACAGCGGTGACACGATTGTATTCTGCACAAACTGAGGCGTGGAAATGTTTTAAATTGAACAACATATTCGTGTTTATCCTGGGGTGTAATGTGTCGTCTCCATATGCCCGGTACGACCATGAAACAGCAGGCTATGCCGTTTCTCATCCAAAGCCGCAATTATACTTTTGACAAACAGTGGGACTCATTAAAGCAGCGGGGGGGTTGTGTACCGTGCTTTGATAATAGTCTCCAGCTCCATGTTATTTAACCCGGTTGGATGCGGAGGAGGAATAAACCGGTTTAAAGGCAGATGAGAGGAATTGTGCTGCGAGATTAGCACGACACATGCACACATGCACCCCGACCAGAGGCTTTCTCCCAGATTAAAGAAGTGGCTATTTTTATCCTTTCTCCCCAGAGCAAACCTCATCTATCCTTGATGCAGATTTGCAGCGAATACAATTCTGAGTTATAATGAAGCGGTGGCTGTTTGAAGTTTCCCATAGGTACCTCCAACACCATTTATGGATCTCATTACTCTTTGTATCTGCAGGTATTATGAGGAGATTAAACCACATTCGCTCTGATGCCTTTGTCAATGTTGCTTTGAAGCGTTTTCTAACTGAAACACATCCATCAGTGTTTTTCATTTATTCTTTTTGAATGTTTTATTTCCACTCGTGTACTTCCACCGCTAAAGAGCCACTGTCTGTTGCTCACAGTAATGATTCTATTTTTAATTGTCTTCCACATTTTGGCACCAATAAATCATTACCTCATTGATTTTGAGACATTTGGGTAATGACTGGAAACAAATTAGACAATCACTGAGTCGCCTGTCAGCTTCTGCATCTGACAGCACCAGAATAGATTGAGGCAAAGATCTTCAACACAAACTGATTGTTTTACAGAACAAAAATCAGGAAACAGACACAAAACAGCTGATCTTTTTCTGTCAGGCGAAAGTGAGTTGGAAAAAACTGTGGAGATACTGGAGCCAGAGTCTTCTTACTTTGGTGTCTTTGCACGATTACTTTTCAGGTATTCATTCGATCCATTGATACATTATCTCAAGGGATGTTTTTCTTCACATTTGGACAGGAAGTAGTAGAGAAATGACAGGAAGTAGGAGAGAAATGACAGGAAGTAGTAGAGAAATGACAGGAAGTAGGAGAGAAATGACAGGAAGTAGTAGAGAAATTACAGGAAGTAGGAGAGAAATGACAGGAAGTAGGAGAGAAATGACAGGAAGTAGTAGAGAAATGACAGGAAGTAGTAGAGAATTGACTGGAAGTAGGAGAGAAATGACAGGAAGTAGGAGAGAAATGACAGGAAGTAGTAGAGAAATGACAGGAAGTAGGAGAGAAATGACAGGAAGTAGTAGAGAAATGACAGGAAGTAGTAGAGAAATGATAGGAAGTAGTAGAGAATTGACAGGAAGTAGTAGAGAAATGACAGGAAGTAGGAGAGAAATGACAGGAAGTAGTAGAGAAATGACAGGAAGTAGTAGAGAAATTATAGGAAGTAGTAGAGAATTGACAGGAAGTAGGAGAGAAATGACAGGAAGTAGTAGAGAAATGACAGGAAGTAGTAGAGAAATGACAGGAAGTAGTAGAGAAGTAAGGCGAGCGACAGATGGGGAATGACACTAACAAAAGTGAACTGGGGACATTGCCGTTCAGGGGCCGTAGTTTGGGCCAGAAAGGACGTTACCGTTGAACCCCCTGGTATTTATATCTAATGCGTTGTCTCAATGCAATTTCAGGAAATAGCGGGGACTTGTTTTCGAACCCCAGCTGTACCTTTTACTAGAGTTAATTGAAAGCCACTTGCATCAAGGAATTTACTAATCATCTTGCAGTGTTAATACTACAATCAGATTAGGTTGAACAGACTGAAAGCAGCTCTTAATATCCCCATTTAACAATGCATGAACTTCAAGGGACTCTTATTACATTAGATGTTAACACTCAGCAATCAGCAGAAGCCCAGCTAATTGATATAGTAGTTGGTAAATATAAAAGGGAGATAATTAAAGTAAGGGGATGTTAGGATGTACAGAAGAGCTATCAAGGTTATTTATCTTGATCTGTGGAACAGGTTTATTAGTAGAGAGGTCTGTAAAGACTTGGAGGTGTTTTGGGAAAAGGCCCCTATACACTGTTAGACTGCCAAAAGGCATGCTTGCCCTTTTGAAGCTGGCAGTACATCAACGACCAGATAAAGAAAGAGACATGGGATCTACAGATTTATAAGTACTGGTCGTAACGTTAATCCGATCGAGTGTTTTTAGAGATTCCAGCTTCAAAAAGATAGCAAATAGGAAACAACACATTCTCACCTACAACTAGACACATACCGGTTCATCAGTGGTTTTCTAAATTACCCTGTAGAACCAGTTTTTGACTAGAACAGGACAGCCTACACTGGAAACATCTGAAACATTGACTTCAATTAAATGTATTATAACAAATTGGACATCACTGTATTAGGCTAGTTGAAACCAATAATATTACGTTTTAAAAGATTCAACTTAATACTATTCCTTTCATCTAACCTAATACAGTTATGTACAATTAGTTGACAAAATACACTTAATTTAAGTCAAAGTTTCAGTGCGTCCTTATCCGATCGTTGTGCAGTTATGTCTAACTTGTGTGATCGCAATAACCGTAGCTTCTGCTCGATGTGTGCACCCAGTCTCTTTTTAAACTTCCAAGTAGCTTTTATTTGTTAAATTACGCAACTTGATTTGACTTGGTTCCACACTGAACACAAACAGCTGTCTCCTGCACACTGAAAACAATGAAAAGTTGACTTCAATTAAATGTATTGTTTCAACCAAGTTGACATCACGGTATTAGGTTTACAGTATACAGTTTTGTAAAATGTATTGACATGAAACACTTAACTCAAGTCAAAGTTTCAGTGTGCTTAGTGCATCCTTCTCCTATCGTTGTGTAGTTATTTAAAAAAATACGATACACTAATCGTAGCTTCTGCTCGGTTTATCCAGTCTTTTTTCCATCTTCCACGTAGCTTTTCTTACGCAATATTTACTTGACTTGGTTTCACACTGGACACAAACAGCTGATGTTTGTGCGACCGATCCATCCTCCAATTTCTGTCTTCATGGTTGCTCTCAACGTCTAATAACGACGCAGGTGGGTTTAAATGAACGTAAGTTTAAAGCCCAAATGGTCTAACACATTATAGAAGGCTTTGTCGTGTTGGTATCAGGTGAAAAGCGCCCCTCACCATTCAGTTGTGAGTGAGATTCCCAGACAGGCACGTCTCAAACTTACTCTCCACTATTACATTAGACGAGGTACATGTTAGGACTTTCACGGATATGTATGTCATCGCCATCGGATTCTTTCCCTCCCTTTGTCATTTACATTTAAATGTGAATTTAGTTCTGCTGAGATCTGATGTGAGGTGGCCGGCCCCGGATACTATCTCCAAAGAACGAGGTGTACTGAGACGGCGAAGATATTTAAAATGAGCTTTTCTTATTTTGTTCAGCTTGTGACAGAGGGATATGCATTTCAACATCCTGTATTCTATCACTGTGTGCACTCAGGCAGGATGCATTGTGGGGATGAACAGCGTGAAATAAGTGTTATCACTTGCACGCATGCAGACGGCTGGGGGTGCATATGTAGACTCATGCAGATCTTATTAGCAGCTTATACTTGTATTTTTCACCGTGGAGTATTAGATGTGACCTTCCAGCTATAGGGCAGTGTCAGGGTGGTGGTGAGTTCATCCCCTGCAAATGAGAGGAAGTATTTATTCAGAAAAATACCTTGAGTGCACTGGCTTTGATGTGTCAAGCACTGGATCAACACAATACAGAGAGAGGCTGCAGGATAATACATGTGCTGACATTCAATCTTCTTTAACAGGGGGTGTTTGCAGGTAAAGAAAGTCTTTTTCTGAGAACAAAAGCCTGACTGCCGGCTGAATCACTCTCTGTGTATTTCCAGGGGATTTTATGTATTTTATGTAACACTGTAATTACCCTTTTAAGTCGTCTAAAAAACACAATGTTCTCTGAATAGTACACACCGCCAGCTTCCTGTTTGAGGCGAGAGATGGCCCCGGATCAAAGGACTCCAGCCCTTTATATTATTAATGCAACATCACTTCATACATCGCACATGGCTGCTGAGGCTGAAGACAAGGCTGCTTTTTACCACCAAAGAAAAACAAGTATATCTTAAGATTGACACAGCCAAAGCTGTTGCTTCTTGCAGCAGTGAATATTTATTCATTTGGTTTTTGTTAGGTGATTTCTTAAGACTCTCTAGCTACCGTTAACTGGATAGCTACAAAAACATGTCTCTGAATAAAGGAAATGCAGCTTCAACATGTGCCCATAAACCAAACAACATATGTTTTCCCACAAAAGCACCTGCTTAGGTTTAGAAAAAGATTGTGGTTGTTAAAATAAGTACGCAGGTACACACATTAGATTCTCAAAGTAAAACAATACAAAGTCAGGTAGTTCTGTCTTTTCAGTTGACTCTTGCTTTCACCCGGGACACAACATGTCGTCTTCAGAGGTTTGTTTGTGGTTCTCTCACAACTTCGGAGAGGGTTTTGTTTTTGTAATCTTAAGATTGACACTCGAGTCAAATTGGAAAGGTGTGTTTTTGCAGAGACATGACAAAAAGGGGAAAGCAATTAGTTCCTGTTGCTCTTCCTGCAGCAATGCTTTCGCTGCTTTCCTAAGACTCTAGCTACCGTTAGCTGGATAGCTTCAAAACAAGTCTCTGAATAAAGGGCATGCAGGTTTCATGTCCCCATAAACCAAACAACATCATTTGTTCTACGAAGTCAAACAATAGTAAGTGGCTCGGCTCAGGAAAAGATTGTGGTTGAAAACAAAGTCAGGTTGTTCTGTCTTTTCTCTTGCTTTCACCGGAGACACAACATGTTGTCTTCAGAGGTTTGTTTGGGGTTGTAATCTTAAGATTGTAACTCGAGTCAAATGTGAAGAGGTGTTTTTTGCAGAGACATAAAAACGCTGTAAGAATCTACCGAACCAAACGGGAAGCAATTAGTTCCTGTTGCTCTTCCTGCAGCAATGAATAGTGCTAGCTAGGGATGTCCCGATCACCTTTTTTTGCTCCCGATCCGATTCCGATCATTTGATTTTGACAATTTGCAGATACCGATTTTTCCCGATCCGATCTTTATGCAATGCATTAAGAGAAAAAAAAGCATTCAAGTTGTCCCTTAAGGTTATTTTTTTATTTAAATTGGATATTCTATTCAACATGGATATAGCTTCTTTCTTTCACAGCAGCATTGGATCAGTTCAGTTGTGCAGCATTGGATCAAAACAAAATAAAGCTTATCAGTACTCGTTAGCTTACTGCTACTATTAGACACTGCGCCCTGCCCACTCTGTTGCCAGATTTGAGAGAAATAAGCAACCAGGTCTATGAAAACAAGCCCCAAAGAAGCAACACATACATGATGTTGTGTAATTTGAAACCAAAACTAAGGCCTCAGGATGACTTTAAGACTTGAACATGGTCATTTTTGTTTTGTAGCATTGAATACAAAATGTAAAAAAAAGTATTTAAAAAAAAAGAAATCCCGATCCCCGATTTTTTTTCTCCCGATTCCGATCTTTTGAAAATCACGTGATCGGCTCCGATCCCCAATCACGTGATCGGATCGGGACATCTCTAGTGCTAGCTACTATTAGCTCGATAGCTAAACAATCATGTCTCTGAATAAAGGGCATTCAGCTTTCAACTTCCTACGTTGTCTAACAAAAGTACCTGGTTAGATATAAGAACATATTGTGGTTATGTTGAAATAAGTATGAACAGTAGTACACCCATTAGGTTCTCGATGAAAAGTATACAAATACAAATTCACTTTTCAGTTGACTCTTGCTTTCACCTGGGACACAGCATGTTGTCTTCAGAGGTTTGTTTTGGGATTCTAACAAATGCAGAGAGGGTTTGGTTTTTTGTAAACTTAAGACTGACACTCGAGTCGAATGTGAAGAGGTCTGTTTTGCAGAGACATGTAAAAACGCTGTAAGAATCAACCAAACCAAACGGGAAGCAATTAGTTCCTGTTGCTGCGGCAGATATTAGCCTCTCAGCCTGACAGATGACAACTAGATTCCACGACGTCCGTGCAGCTGATCCGCTGCGACGCCTCGCTCAGTGTCTGCTTCTCCTCTGCCTGGTCCTGAATGTCAATCTGCAGCGCTACCCCCCCCCCCCCCCCCCCCCCCAACACACACACACACACACACACACGCTCAGGCAGTAGCTACCAGTGATGCTGCACTAATTAGCCAAACCCTCTGGAGTAGCCGAGCCCTCCCCGTGGCATCTGTGCCAAACAGAATTATTAAAGAAGCAGGAGGAGGAGGAGTGGCGCCTCCTCTGCAGCGGAGCAAACACACAGGATCCGTTTAGCATTCACTGCGTCGCCCTTCGTCATCAATATTAACACCTAGATACATCCGTCGCCATATTTTCTACCTCAACCTAATGAAAATGTCATGTGAATCACATAATTATAATTCTGTATTCAAATGAGCTCGGTCTGGAGATGATGTGTGGTGACTGAGAAGTCTGTGTTACTCAATGTAAGTAAAGAATTCTGTCGTAGACGGCAAAACAAGACCTTTGAAATCATCCATTTAGAGAACCATGTGAATAATAAATTAACTGATTGATTTATTTATAGATAATTAAAAATAATCTGTATCCACTGTCTGTGTGTGTGTGTGTGTGTGTGTGTGTGTGTGTGTGTGTGTGTGTGTGTGTGTGTGTGTGTGTGTGTGTGTGTGTGTGTGTGTGTGTGTGTGTGTGTGTGTGTGTGTGTGTGTGTGTGTGTGTGTGTGTGTGTGTGTGTGTGTGTGTGTGTGTGTGTGTGTGTGTGTGTGTGTGTGTGTGTGTGTGTGTGTGTGTGTGTGTGTGTGTGTGTGTGTGGTAGGTAAACATCCTTCCATGCAGACCTGGAAATAGGCTAAATAAATTCATTAGCTCCACCGCTAATCTTTAAATGTAATAATCGATGTCCCCGCCTTCTCCTCGCCCTCCTGTCTTTCGGCATTCACTCGGTTTTGATGACTTATTTGCTGATTTGTTTATATATTTATTAATTAATTTACCCCCCTCCCCAATCCAATTTTAGCTGACATTTCTTGTCGAGATGCAAAGGATGACCTTTGGAAACAGAAAACTTCCTGCCGGAGATGTGAAGGTGGTCTCACTCTGCTCTAAACACACTCATCTTCTCTTTATCTGTATGCAGTGACCTAACAGTGTTAAATACATTTACATTCCTCACTTATTTTAAATGCATAGGGTTGCCAACTCTCACGCATCTGGGGTGTGACACACGCTTTCACTCTCAATCTCACGCTCTCACGCTGCCCAAACTATTCTCACGCCTAAAACAGGATGAACCCGCGATCGTTTTTGGTTGGTTATTTACAGTGTTGAGTTGACAGCTGCTCAAGCTGTCGATCCGCTCCCTCCCCGCCCCCACCACTCTTAACAACGTTAACAGACAGCAGAGCAGTGGGAGCCGGTTGGTCCATCCCCGACCCGTATTGCCCATGCGCAGAATCCGTCTTAATGCCAGGTCGGTGGTGGCGAAGTAGATTGGGACTTGGCTTGGCAACTGGAAGGTCGCCAGCTCAAGTCCCAGCAAGACCAAGTGCCACTGAGGCGAGGTGTCCCTGAGCAAAGTACCGTTCCCTACACACTGCTCCCTGCGATCCTAACACTAGGATGGGTCAAATGCAGAGAAACCATTTTGTTACAGGCATACTGTGTAATGAGAATAAAAGTACAAAAAAAAGAGGTATTTTATCAGTGGACGGCAAAGTCTATGGAAGGAAAGGTGGGTTAGCACAGTGAACTTATCGATGTAGATGAATATGTCTGCAGAGGGGGGTCTCACCTCGTGGAGGGAACCTCACCTGAAGCGCAAATGCGGCGCACATCTATGCGCTTATGCGGATATATGCCCCCCCCCCCCGACAAGTTGGCCAGGGGCAGCCCTGATCCGATGATATCAAAATATCACGCCAGCCAGGTACCCAAAGTTGGCAACCTGGCATAACCAGTTGTCTGATAATATAGTGCTGTAGATGTGCTTATACCAAGTATGCCTAACTAATGTATATTTTAATAGCCATAGCTGTAACTTAAATGTCAACGTCTCTTTCTGGTTCATCTGATTCCAACATGCATGAAAAGAAAGCACTATATCGATTTTTTGCAGAGTCAGAGGAGAGTTTTTAAACTACTTCCATATCTGACAAGTGGAACCAATCTCCTCATCTTACTCTCTGCGAGAAGACGAGTGATCTTATCTCCTACAAAGGTCAAACTGTTGCTGTGAAAGTATCAAAAATGGTGGAACGAGCTCACGCTAATATCAGGACAGCAGATTTTCTACATATCTTCAAACACAGACTAAAAAACCCACCAGACTCCACTGCACCTTGACCGAAAAAAGATAAAACCACTTTTCCTTCCTGCGAGTAGCACTCATAAAGCTCTGGCTTATCTGAAGCGAATGCACCAGCGCTCAGCATGTTTCCAACGTACATGCAGGATCCTTACTTTTTGAGTTTCTATCTTCATGGTTAATTGAACCTTGTAAATAGCTTTTGATTAAGGCGTCAACTAAGTGAGATGTCAGGTATCCGGGAGAGTTATTTATCATGTGGTTTTTTGTTTTTATAATATAAATATATAATATAACTAGGGCCGGGACTTTAACGTGTTAATTAAGATTAATTAATTACACAAAAATTAACGCATTTTAATCGCACTTATTTTTGCACCGCGGAACGTTTCTCACTGGATGAGTTTCAGGGGTACCGATTATACTGGAGCACCAACGAACGTTCATGACTTCAGACAACAACAAACCACAGTGAACAATAGTCAAACGAAGAAGCTGATGAGACCGCTTTGGTTGGCCCCGTGGATGGGACATTTTGTTTTAAAAAACGGACGGATGGAAGCGTCGATAAGAGCACGGTTGTTTGCAAATTATGCAAAAAGGAATTTGCGTATCACCGCAGCACATCAAGCCTCAAGTATCACCTCAATGCAAAACATATAGCAGCTAGCGTGGAAGCTAGCGTGGACGTTAGCCTGACTCGGAGTACAAGGACCCACACCCATTTTTAAATCAACTGTTGGTAAATCAACAAAGTCTGTTATGGCCTCTGAAGCAACAGAGAGATGTTTTCTAATAGTCAGGGTTTCCAATGTTCTGAATGTACTTGAAAGTATTGTGTTTTACTTAAAAAACAAAGTGTTATAGTTTACAGAAGGTCTACCTACCTATAGGCTACCTGAATCTCTGAAATGTACTATATTCCTAAATATGCTATTGCTACACTTTATGGCAAAAATGGCACTTTTCTGTTGGTCTTGGTTAAGGACCACCTTGAAAAAAATAAAAAATGTTTTGTTGCTTAAGCTTATGTATTCAGTCATTATTCAATGGTATACTAAAATCCATGTGAAAAAAATTGCTTCTCACTGTTCTCAGGTCAAATATTTATATGTGATTAAAAATGTGATTCATTTCGATTAATTAATTACAAAGCCTCTAATTAATTAGATTACTTTTTTTAATCGAGTCCCGGTCCTAAATATAACACAATATATAGAAACATCTCTGAATGAAGGGCATGTCCACATCATCCAAAATAATCTCCCAAAAAAAACATAACATCACAAACTCACAGAAATGTACCTTGGTAGGATTAGAAAAATATTCTGGTAATGCTAAAATAAGTATGGACAGTAGGTTCACACATTATAGGTTCTTGATTTAAAACAATACAAAGTGTTTTCGGTTGACAAAATATTATTACTTCAGAGATTATTTCTGGGGTGTCTCACACATTCAGATTCAGGTTTTGTTGGTTGTATTTAACTTTTCTTCAGAAATAGTCAAATGTTGCTTCTGTGTAGTTATGAATCATGTTGTATAACAAGATGTAGAATAATCTGAGTCACGAGAGTCTGGGGTTTACTCTATTTTGAGACTGTTTTAAAGAAGTCAAATAATGCTCATTTTCGGATTACATATCAGTATGTAGTGTCTCTACTTTAAATAGTTCTCTCCTGCTGATGTGCAGGTGTATATCAGTATCTAGTGTCTCTACTTTAAAGAGTCCTCTCCTGCTGATGTTCAGGTGTATATCAGTATGTTGTGTCTCTACTTTAAATAGTTCTCTCCTGCTGATGTGCAGGTGTATATCAGTATGTAGTGTCTCTACTTTAAATAGTTCTCTCCTGCTGATGTGCAGGTGTATATCAGTATGTAGTGTCTCTACTTTAAAGAGTCCTCTCCTGCTGATGTTCAGGTGTATATCAGTATGTTGTGTCTCTACTTTAAATAGTTCTCTCCTGCTGATGTGCAGGTGTATATCAGTATGTAGTGTCTCTACTTTAAAGAGTCCTCTCCTGCTGATGTTCAGGTGTATATCAGTATGTAGTGTCTCTATTTTAAAGAGTCCTCTCCTGCTAATGTTCAGGTGTATATCAGTATGTAGTGTCTCTATTTTAAAGAGTCCTCTCCTGCTGATGTTCAGGTGTATATCAGTATGTAGTGTCTCTACTTTAAAGAGTCCTCTCCTGCTGATGTTCAGGTGTATATCAGTATGTAGTGTCTCTACTTTAAAGAGTCCTCTCCTGCTGATGTTCAGATGTATATCAGTATGTAGTGTCTCTACTTTAAAGAGTCCTCTCCTCACTCCTGCTGATGTTCAGGTGTATATCAGTATGTAGTGTCTCTACTTTAAAGAGTCCTCTCCTGCTGATGTTCAGGTGTATATCAGTATGTAGTGTCTCTACTTTAAAGAGTCCTCTCCTGCTGATGTTCAGGTGTATATCAGTATGTAGTGTCTCTACTGGGACATGCTCCATGCTCTCAAGCGCTTTGAGCACCAGGAAAAGGTAATGTTGTGAATCGAGTGGCCTGTGTTCGTCGTCCATAACATACGCCTGCCCGTACCATAACCCCACCACCACCTTGGGCCAATCGATTCACAACATTACCCTAACCCAGGGGTCTGCAACCTTTTTGACCAAAAGAGCCATTTTGCTCTTTTTTCCCAAACATTTTTTTGTCTGGAGCCGCTAAACATATTTCATAGCTTGATAGCTACTAAAGTTGTATTTATTGTTATATCAGACAAAAACTACAGTTTTTTTGCATGTATTAGGCTATTTATTACATTGTATAAAACTGTTAACCTCTAATAAGAAACAAAGAACTCCTATAAGGAGAATTAAAAATAATACACAGGCCTACTTTAAAATAAATTAAACACAGCACTTGAGGAGTCATCTGCACATTTGAAAGAAAAAAAAATATTATTAAAATGGGTCCACTTTGAAATAAATAAAAACATATTGCTGCACCCTAAAAAGAGTTAAAGGTAGGGTAGGTAAGAATGGAGAAACCAGCTGGAGTGCGCTAGAATTTGAAAATACACAGCCGGAAAAAATCTGCCCCTTCCTTCAGACTTTCTCACAGAGCCCCTCCTCCAACACACACGAACGCGCATCATCAATGAGGGCACGAGATAAGTTTGTGCACAGATGGAAGGCTGACAGGCAGGTAGGCCATCCAGTTACTTTAGCCGAGCCGGCTCAGATGATTGGTCATGCTTTTTACAGCGCTACGGCTTCCAAAGATTAATTTTTGTATGTATTTATTGTCAAAGCATTTAATGTATTCATTGCTATCAGGACGCTATGAGCATTCCATGGAATATAACAAAAAGTGTTTTCTGAAATAAATTACATACCCCATTGAATTATGACTGAAGATCGTCAGCTGTCTTCCTCTCCCGTGTTGTTCCTCGATACGTAAAGGAGCAGCACCGTTGACAACTTCTCTCTACATATCAAACATACCGGTAAACCAGCATCGTTTGCTGTGAAAGCATATAACTCTGTCCACGCAGAATTAAATCCTGTGTTCCTCCGGTACTTTTCTTTGATTTATCCATAGTTCGCTCATCGAGCCGGGGGTCAGGTTATTCACCCGCAGGAAAAGGCGCTCGCGCGGGACCGTAGCAGGGTGTGACGCATATTTGAGTTGACCTAATTAAAACCGTTTTGTTTTTTATCTATGTATCACAGTATCACCTCAAAATACAAGATACGAAACATTTTCAACCGTGCAACAAAATATAAATAGTCCTACAAATACTTTTATTTTATTTCCTTCTTATTTTTGTCTAAGCTCAAGGGAGCCAGAGCAGAGGGCTTAAAGGGCCGCATGCCCTAACCCTAACCCTAACCCTAACCCTAACCCTAACCCTAACCCTCACACCAGATACTGACTGGTTTTCGGACCCCCCCAGACCCCCCCAATAAAGCAAAACTACACGTTTCAGAGTGGCCTTTTATTGTGGCCAGCCTAAGGCACACCTGTGCAATAATCATGCTGTCTAATCAGCATCTTGATATGCCACAACTGTGAGGTGGGATGGATTATCTCGGCAAAGGAGAAGTGCTCACGATCACAGATTTTTCAAATTTGTGAACAATATTTGAGAGAAATTGTTATTTTGTGTATAGAAAATGTTTTAGATCTTTGTGTTCATCTCATGAAAAATGGGAGCAAAAACAAAAGTGTTGCGTTTATATTTTTGTTCAGTGTATGTCTGATTGGCTGGGCGGAATGCAAACCACGCCCCGTAAAACTCCAAAAAGGTTTTGTGAAGCCGCCATGTTATCATCTTCACATTAGCATTATTAGCGTTAGCATTAGCATTAGCACAAACGCAGAGAGACTAACTTATGGCAACACAAAAGATGTGTGGTGTCGGCGTTCTGGCGATTTACTCGGAAGGCTTCAGTAGAAGCTGCTGGGAGTCCCAGCAGCTTCTACTGAAGCCAGTCCCCAACTCCGGGGACTTCGGGTGGCAGTATACGCCGTGAAGTTGTTTGCGGCCTGCCAGTAAACCCAAGCAGAAGAAGAAGAAGTGTCAGCGGCTTCATTTGCGTAATCCTCCCCCAGGAATTTATTTCGGTGTGAATGCGATCTGTACTTAGTTCATGAGACCTAAAGAGTTCTCATGAACTAAGTTCTCATGAACCTTTTTGGGAAAAGAAATGCGGTGTGAATGCGCCTTATGTTTGGGAGGTAAACTAATGAGTCCAATGGAGGGGGGGGAGTGTGGGGGGGGGGGGGTTGAAATGTGTGATTTTAGCCCTTGCAAACCATTTACATGCACACAAAGCTATATAAAACAATACAAGCCAGGGGGCATAAAGGGGCCTCTAATACCTGTCGTTTGGCGTGTCTATTTGGAGATCCTTGGTCTAAATTGAGTGTATTTATGTCTGTGTGATCTGATGTCAGTGTTGCTCTATATATCCCATAATGAGCTGCCGTCTGCTCACACACCTTCTCTCTCTCTCTCTGTTTAATGTATTCTCTCTGTGTATCACACACTCCCTTTGGGACCACGATTTTCTTTGGGAGGTGACATTTCATGCAGCATCTTCACATGTTCTCACACACACACACACACACACACACACACACACACACACACACACACACACACACACACACACACACACACACACACACACACACACTCTGTATTCAGAGCAGTGCCGCATTTGCACAAACACACATTTCAAGGTGACAATATTTAACCAGTGTCTGAGTGGCTTCATGCTAACTCTTACCTTTGTGTCTGCACATCATCCGTGTGTGTGTGTGTGTGTGTGTGTGTGTGTGTGTGTGTGTGTGTGTGTGTGTGTGTGTGTGTGTGTGTGTGTGTGTGTGTGTGTGTGTGTGTGTGTGTGTGTGTGTGTGTGTGTGTGTGTGTGTGTGTGTGTGTGTGTGTGTGTGTGTGTGTGTGTGTGTGTGTGTGTGTGTTTGCATATGAAAGTGTAATGTGTGCATATACGTGATTTCACAGGAAATGAAAAAGACATGCAGCATCCTCATCTCCCTGTTGCCATGGCGATACTTACTGGTTATAACAGGATCATCTAATGGGTCCTCCATACAAATTAACCTGCCACCGTGTAGGATGGACTTTAAAAAAATATATATATATATTAATAAACTATAAATATTAACTATTGCCGTTAGCTTTTATGATCCATTTTGGAATTTTCATATATCGTTTTTTTTTATATCCATTACTGATATATTTATCATGTGCTTGCTTCTTTATTTATGATATTGGTCTACTTGTTTGTATTGCTTTATTATGTACTCTGTGTCCTTAGTGCTGTACATGTCCCCGCTGTGGGACTAATAAAGGATTGTTCTGCTTTCACATTTCTAAGATGTTCCAGTCATTATATACGGTGCTGCTTTCTGATATATAGCCTGTTCTATTTCTATATTAGCATGTGCGATACCTCGGCATCTCTTATATGCTATTTCCTGCATATGTCACTTCTATTCTTTATAGTCAAACTGTAATGATGCACTGAAATATTATACAAGTCTATCTAAACTGAAAGTATTATTTAGGAGCCAAATCATTAATGGTTATGAACAGGACCTGTAAAACCCCATTTGTTGTTATTTCTTGTAAAAGTAATTTATTTCTGATTGTTTTGTAAAAAAGCAAACAAATTAACAAGACAGACATGTCGCTGATGACGATGACCTAATATTTTATTTATAAGAAAAATATATGCTAGTTATATATGTTTTTTTTAAGCTTCTTCTTGCCCCTGTTGAACATGACAGACTATTTGAGAATTAGTATTTTTTTTTTTTTTTTTGGACTTTGTCAAAATTATTAATTTGAGTGAGAAGAAAAAAAGGAAAAAAATATATTATTGCTGTATTTTTTTGTTTCTGACATGTTCAATAAATTGACTAATAATACAAATAAGGTGTGATATTAGGAGTTAACGTGCAAAACATGCGAGTCATACCGAGGATTCAGGAAAAAACATTCACTTCAAATAAAATATCAGATAGTAGCTGGGTATCTGCACTTAATGCTTTAAAATGAAACGTCCCTCATCTGATAAAACCATTATTCCTTCATGTCTCATGATTTGACAGTAAATCATGGACTGATAATGAGATTTGATGGTTTGTTTCTGTGTTGACGCTCTCCTGCAGACGCTCTATTTCTTAATAAGTGCATAAACAGACTTCTGATGCTCATATTTCAACTGATTCGGAGATCTTCTGGCTATTCGCTATTGAATTTAGTGGCTTCCTGCGCCGGAGGGGTTCCTTAAGTCAATTGAATTATCTGACTTGAGAGCGGTCAACTTTCTTTTATTGAGTTGTCTGAGCCCTGAAGCTCCGCACGGAGAGGCCTGGTTCCGCCTCTTTGTCAATAACACTTTGCTTTATTTTCAGCCATAATTGCAAAGCCTGCATATCCAGATCCCCACTCTTTTATGTATTCTAGCTATTTTATTTAACTGCAATTTAGTCGATGTGATTTATACATTAGCACCAAGTTTCTGTAGATATAAGCACGCAGTGAAGTGGAAGTTGGGACAAGGAAAACCTAAAGAGACTAGAGAATGCATTTAACTTCAGAAGCGAGAGACAAAACGTCAAAATAACCCACAGAAAGATTAGCTAATTGGGTTTATGAATCCAAAGGACATCAAAAAAGAGGAAATGGTACAAAACAGAAGAGACATGACATCAAGCGAGCGACGTCAAATAATTAATAATAAATAAATCAATGTAACTTTTCTCTGTTTTCCTTTCCTTTGCAGAGACTTGTCGAAGAATCCTCTCAGCACTCTGTCGTGGCAGCTCTTCCAGCACCTGCAGATCTCCGAGCTGTAAGTCTTTTGTTTGTGTTTCGTAAGAGCAATTTATCATGGCTTCCTGCACTCAATGCAAATGGTGCTCACTGCATGCCATTGCAGTTCCTTTCTTTGATGAACAAAGTGCTCTAATTTGTCTGAGCACGTGTTAAAGACTGAACCTATAGGCGGTGTAGTGGCACTGTGATCTTAGAAGCCATTTGTTGACTTAATTAAGGCGCACAAAGGAGGGCGTAATCGTCTGCTGTGAGGAGCGAGGCTAACCCCAGCTTCTTGTTTGTTATGAATATTTTAAGCAATGATTGTGTTTATGAAATGCTCCTTCAGCGCCAGGGAGAACATTTTGATGTCTCCTCGCCCCGTAATTTACACATCATTACCACCGTCCATCATTTGCTCCTTTTATTCAAAGATTGAGAAAGGAAAAATGAAAGTGAGAATTTGTGATGATCAAAAAAAAGGTGATTGAGGAATACCTGGAATTCTGAATTATTAAAGGTCCCCTATTAAACTCTTCTTCATCAATATATCACAGGTCTCAGATATATACAGAGCCTGTCTCTGATTGGCTGAAACACCAAACAGATCATTGCAGCATTACCCATAATCCCCTCTGTTTCAGCCCTGTTTCCAAAGTGCTGATTCTCTGTCTGTTACTTTAGATGAAAATAAGGAGCCCCTCCCCACGCCCCTCTGAGAGAGATTTGGTTACAAAGAACTCAATGGTGCTCTAGCAGGAGATTCAGGTGATAAGGGGGGGGGGGGGGGTTACCATGGTTGGTGATTGGCTAATGGTTACACAAGACAACACATCGTTATGACATCATAAAGTGGCCGAAATCTGATCAGCTCATTTTCAGACAGGTTTTTATAGAAATGGATCAAAAAGAGAGAGAATCTTTGTTCCTGAAACTTTCAGAGTCTCTTTCACAGAGGGGACACATGTTGATGTAGAAGAGACATGAAGAAGAGGGGACAAATGTTGATGTAGAAGAGACATGGAGAAGAGGGGACACATGTTGATGTAGAAGAGACATGAAGAAGAGGGGACACATGTTGATGTAGAAGAGACATGAAGAAGAGGGGACACATGTTGATGTAGAAGAGACATGAAGAAGAGGGGACCCATGTTGATGTAGAAGAGACATGGAGAAGAGGGGACACATGTTGATGTAGAAGAGACATGAAGAAGAGGGGACACATGTTGATGTAGAAGAGACATGGAGAAGAGGGGACACATGTTGATGTAGAAGAGACATGAAGAAGAGGGGACACATGCTGATGTAGAAGAGACATGGAGAAGAGGGGACACATGTTGATGTAGAAGAGACATGAAGAAGAGGGGACACATGTTGATGTAGAAGAGACATGAAGAAGAGGGGACACATGCTGATGTAGAAGAGACATGGAGAAGAGGGGACACATGTTGATGTAGAAGAGACATGAAGAAGAGGGGACACATGCTGATGTAGAAGAGACATGGAGAAGAGGGGACACATGTTGATGTAGAAGAGACATGGAGAAGAGGGGACACATGTTGATGTAGAAGAGACATGGAGAAGAGGGGACACATGTTGATGTAGAAGAGACATGAAGAAGAGGGGACACATGTTGATGTAGAAGAGACATGGAGAAGAGGGGACACATGTTGATGTAGAAGAGACATGAAGAAGAGGGGACACATGTTGATGTAGAAGAGACATGAAGAAGAGGGGACACATGTTGATGTAGCAGAGACATGAAGAAGAGGGGACACATGTTGATGTAGAAGAGACATGAAGAAGAGGGGACACATGTTGATGTAGAAGAGACATGAAGAAGAGGGGACACATGTTGATGTAGAAGAGACATGAAGAAGAGGGGACACATGTTGATGTAGAAGAGACATGAAGATGAGGGGACACATGTTGATGAAGAAGAGACATGAAGAAGAGGGGACACATGTTGATGTAGCAGAGACATGAAGAAGAGGGGACACATGTTGATGTAGAAGAGACATGAAGAAGAGGGGACACATGTTGATGTAGAAGAGACATGAAGAAGAGGGGACACATGTTGATGTAGAAGAGACATGAAGAAGAGGGGACACATGTTGATGTAGAAGAGACATGAAGAAGAGGGGACACATGTTGATGTAGAAGAGACATGAAGAAGAGGGGACACATGTTGATGTAGAAGAGACATGAAGAAGAGGGGACACATGTTGATGTAGAAGAGACATGAAGAAGAGGGGACACATGTTGATGTAGAAGAGACATGGAGAAGAGGGGACACGTGTTGATGTAGAAGAGACATGGAGAAGAGGGGACACGTGTTGATGTAGAAGAGACATGAAGAAGAGGGGACACATGTTGATGTAGAAGAGACATGAAGAAGAGGGGACACATGTTGATGTAGAAGAGACATGAAGAAGAGGGGACACATGTTGATGTAGAAGAGACATGAAGAAGAGGGGACACATGTTGATGAAGAAGAGACATGGAGAAGTGGATTTAGCATAATCAGCGACCTTTAAAGTAATTTGTTGCAAACATAGGAGGTGTGTGGCTCAGTGGGTTGAGCGTTGGTGTTCGTATCAGGGGGTCACAGCAGGTTCAAACCCCACTGCAGTCAGCATGTCGTTGTGTCCATGAGACACTTTACCCCAAATTGCTCCTGTGGGGATTTCCTACAGTATTGAGTATCTGAGTCGCTTTGGATTTTTTTTAAAAAGCGTCTAACATGTAATATATTTACTCACTTTTGATCCATGCTGTGTATCAAAGGGTTAAAGGCTGAGGTACAGCGGGATGTGATGCTACGCTATTTCTATCAGACGTCCTTGTTGTGCTATTTGAGGTAGAAGCAGGGCAGGTCCTCTGAGAGGCGGCACGATGCTGATGAGGGGAGTCCTGCTGCGGCAAACTGCAGGAAGGGAAAGCCCTGCGCTCGCCGACTGATTACTTTGGCATTTTTGACATTCGGCTTTACGCTGAGTAGAACTTAAGTTAAGAAGAGATATTACTTTATTGATCCCAATTTGGGAAATGTTTGTGTTGCAGCAGCATTTACAATACAATACAAATGAAAAGAAATAAACAAGAAAGTAGAAAATATACATATTGAATTTACAAATTAACAATCCCTCGACCCGGCGATAAGTACATTTTTAATGCTTTTAATGCTTTTTCTATTTGAGATGTTTACATTTTTGATTGTTCATTTTTAGCCTTTCATTTCTCTAATGTACAATGCCTTGTATTTTTATCCCTAAAATGTCCCAAATTATGTAGTTAATTATTACCTCATCTTATATGGACTTAAACCACACTGTACATTTAAATGTATATATTCAGTCTAATGTTTAATATTCCATTCCTCACATACTTATGTCAATATAATAACTTTCTTTATATCTTGTTATTGTTCATTTGTCAACTCAACATGTATATTTTCTACTTTCTTGTATATTTCTAGTCTTTACATTTGTATTGCACAATGCCATGTCTTGTTATGCTGCTGCAACGCAAACATTTCCCAAAGTAGGATCAATCAAGTACTTCTTATTTGATCTTATATCAATGAACGCTCGCTCTCACCCGTCCTGTGGAGGAAGCGACTCCCAGCAGACCTCATACTGCTTCTGTGTCATCTCACTCTGAGCTCTCATCAGAGGCAGATGGGTCTCTGAATCCCTCATTGTGCTTGTTATTGGGTTGTGAATTTCATTCTTCACTGGATGGAGGAAGTTCTGTACTGCGTCCTACCAGCTGTCCGGCTCTCTTTGTAGAAGTTCGTCTGGCCTGTAGCTTCTCTTCTGCTGCAGTGTCTTTGTAAATATTGATTAGTGAGACACTGCTTTTTAATTAACATGAGCACTGTAGTCCATCATGCATGTGGGCCAGAGAGGCTAGTTTTCATCTGCAGTCCCATGAGGGCAAGTTGATAGCATTGAATTAGCATTTAAGCGCTTTGAGCCCCAGGAAAAGCACTATATAAACCACATGTATTTATATTATTAGTTTTGCAAGAAGATAAACAAGAGCAACTTAACACAGAAACAATCTTATGAGAACAATCACAGCACATCGAACGTGTTTGGAAGCACATGTGCAGATTTAAAAGCACATTAATACAAACGCATTAACACAACAGATACAAATGGACAAACAAGCACATATGAAAGCTTAAAGACATAAGTAATGATATAACCTCTGCTATAGTTTAAGCCGACATAAGGTTTGGCTGTCCGCCTGTAATAATGCTTTACAGAGAAAGAGTTGTCATGTTCCTCAGATCTGTGGATATAGTCTTCCAGGTATGCGCTGCTCGATAAGAATAGGTACTTTATCTAATATTCCCTCACAGTTCAAAAATACTTTTCAATTATATTTACTCTTAAAGTCGTGCACAGTTGTTTTGAGTGACAGGGGTTAGGGTTAGGGTTAGGGGTCACATGTCGCTAGTCAGGCCATGTGACGAAGGTAACTTTGTCACTGTGGACCGACGGCTTCGGGCCTTGTAATATTGCACATGTGGTTTGGTTTGGGGGTGTTGCCCAAACCTGTTTTGTCTGTTGCTCCTGATTGTGTTCACCTGGTGCCCTGTGTTGTTTCCTCCCCCCTCACCTGTGTCTTGTTGATTGATTAGTGTGTGTGTGTGTGTGTGTGTGTGTGTGTGTGTGTGTGTGTGTGTGTGTGTGTGTGTGTGTGTGTGTGTGTGTGTGTGTGTGTGTGTGTGTGTGTGTGTGTGTGTGTGTGTGTGTGTGTGTGTGTGTGTGTGTGTGTGTGTGTGGGCTCTGTTTTCCCTGTCAGTGGACAGGTAGTGTGTGTGAGATCCTTGTGGCTGCTGACTGTGTTCAGGGAGGACAGTCATATTGAGGCTGGTGACTATGTGCACATGAGAAATGCCCACACCGGGTTATATTTGAACTCTCTGCCTCCTTGCTTGGTCGGGCCGCTCAACGGTCAGCTTCACATTCCATATCTGATAACTCAAGGTTCCTTGACTTTGGCCATTATTGGGACACAACTGAGCTAGTTTCCCTAACCCTGATCCACTCCTATACCTATTATATGCCCTCATGAGCACACTTCTTTCTGCCAAAGTCAACACACTTATTCAACATTAAAGGGGACCTATTATGCAAACTCCACTTCCTCATGTCTCCTCTACATCAACATGTGTCCCCTCTTCTCCATGTCTCTTCTACATCAACATGTGTCCCCTCTTCTTCATGTCTCTTCTACATCAACATGTGTCCCCTCTTCTTCATGTCTCTTCTACATCAACATGTGTCCCCTCTTCTTCATGTCTCTTCTACATCAACATGTGTCCCCTCTTCCTCATGTCTCCTCTACATCAACATGTGTCCCCTCTTCTTCATGTCTCTTCTACATCAACATGTGTCCCCTCTTCTTCATGTCTCTTCTACATCAACATGTGTCCCCTCTTCTTCATGTCTCTTCTACATCAACATGTGTCCCCTCTTCTTCATGTCTCTTCTACATCAACATGTGTCGCCTCTTCTTCATGTCTCTTCTACATCAACATGTGTCCCCTCTTTTCCATGTCTCTTCTACATCAACATGTGTCCCCTCTTCTTCATGTCTCTTCTACATCAACATGTGTCCCCTCTTCTTCATGTCTCTTCTACATCAACATGTGTCGCCTCTTCTTCATGTCTCTTCTACATCAACATGTGTCCCCTCTTTTCCATGTCTCTTCTACATCAACATGTGTCCCCTCTTCTTCATGTCTCTTCTTCATCAACATGTGTCCCCTCTTCTTCATGTCTCTTCTACATCAACATGGGCTCCTTATTTTTCATCTAAAGTAACAGACAGAGAATCAACACTTTGGAAACAGGGCTGAAACAGAGGGGATTATGGGTAATGCTGCAATGATCTGTTTGGTGTGTCAGCCAATCAGAGACAGGCTCTGTTCTATATATCTGAGACCTGTGATATATTGATGAGAAACAGTATGATAGGCGACGTTTACACATTCCAGCCTTTCCTTTTCCCCCTGTACTTTGCTCGTTGGTTGATAGTGGGAGAGGTCAAGATGGTTAAAAGGTGATGCACTTCTGCCTTGCACCAATCAAGCTTCAGCATCATTTGAATCAGACTCAGATGCTGGGTTGTTTATTTGCTGTCGATCAATGTAATCCCCCATGAAGCCCTGACCAAGCCAATTATTTGTGTGTATCTAACTTTGAATAAACAACAACTTTATATGGCTTTTTATTATTGGATTATTGATTGAAGGTGTACTCGGCATATTGCTGCTATAACTGGTAAAGATGGGGTATTTTCTACTTTCTACACTTTTTAATTGGGGTTAGGGATAAGGTCATATTTGACAGTTGTGTTTTCATCATTGCAAACATTATATTTAAAGCTGTTCATACTTTTAACTAGAACATCTGAGTCACTGAACAGCGTTGCAGTATGAGCTAAAAGTTAAATGACCTCATATTCCTAGATAGACTACATCTCGTGCAACAAACACAAATAAGTAGCACAGTTTCCTTCCTGAACCGAATCCCCCCCACAGCTCCCAGCTCTGATGTGCAATCGCATTTCTTCTCGAGCAACCATTTTAGAAGCGCAACAAATGGTGTCTTTGTCTTTGTCTACATGGAGAGCAGGGTCCGTGAATGCTAATGAGGAGTGAGGCTTTATGTCTATTCCATTCGGTATGTTTGGTTAAGAGGTGTCAGTCGGAGTGGCGTGGCGGCACAGACGTGGACCGAGGCGTCGCGCGAGAAGCAAGCCGTGTGGAATCAGGCCTCGCTAATAGGAAATGAGTCACTCTATCACGGACGTCGCCCTGACATCATTACTCTGTTCACAACCCGACCACATTACCCTGGGAACTGCCAATCATTCAATCGCGCCAAATGAAGCGGGCACGCCGGGCGGCTATTGCTTTTAATTATTAGAATAATACACAATGCAGTATCAATGCTAAGTGCCAACACACGCGGCTGAACCTCACTGATAGTATGCAAATGGAGGTAGATGAAACCAGCTGAAATAATTTCCGTTTTATGTGACGAAAGGAGAGCATGGCCCTTTGCCATGACGCTGTCGCTGCCCCGTGTTATCTCACTCACTCTGGGCGCTGTTATTCTAATTGTGTTTCGTGTTTTTTAACAATGAAAGAGGACCAATTTCAAAGCTGCAACACGGTGACAGTGACCTGAAATGAATAGGACATGAAGAAGGCTTTTTCAAAGGGCTGCTAAATCTCATCAGAAGCAAAACATTGACAATGTTTCTGTGGATTAACTCCTCGTATGTTTCATTGTTTTTATTGCACTGCTGCTCCCAAATTGCCTAAATGACTTTCGTGAACAAAATGAAAGGAAATTAATGAAGTATATGAACTGCACTCGGTGGGACATATCAATTAAAAGATAATTTGTTCATCTCAAAGCTGCTGATAAAAAGTAGTGAAATCAGCATTACACATCATGTAGTTTCATCAAAGCATTGTGATTGGAGTGAGTTGGTAATTAAACGCTACATTTCCTGCTTTTAAGTGCGACTTCACACGCAATAAAACATGTTTTACTCAATAACAAAAGAGTGTTTACCAATTAGATAATCATTTAATCAGCTATTTCATCACAAAGGCAGGATTTCTCCGCTAACCTCAAACAGTGCCCACTCACTTTGGACCTTTTTGTATCTGATTTAAAATCCAGCTTTGAAACAAAAGTCGACCTGCGTGATGACTCAGGAGAAACAAGTCCTTCCTATCAGTCGGTGTAAATTAAGTCTGTTGTTATCTTATCAGGCTCTCCTTATCATGCCCCGTGAAGTGTAACTCCCAAACAGTTGCCTTGTTTTGCTGATTGGTCGTGCAGATATTTCACACCCCTTGCTATATCTTAATAAGAGTGACAATGCTATCGGAGAAATCTCAACAATCCAGAGTCTTTTGTGGCTCCTGTGAAAAGGCCCCAGCGTCACATTGAAGCCGCACAATGGCCATGTGCTCTGTGTTGCCTCTGGATGAGACTCAGATAATCGGATCTGCCTCTTTGTTTACGTGCCCTTTAGCCAAAGGACCAGAGCCACTGCAGTGTAATGCTCAGCCAATCAGAAGCTTGGAGCAGCAACTCGATTCTAAAACCGCCAATGTGATATTATTGGAGATTATTTGAAGCGAAAGTCAGACACCAACATCTTCAAGGAAGCTCGTTCTGTTTGGTCGACACAGAGAGGAAGATATTTCCTCCTGATTGAGCGACTGGAGGCAATGTGCATCCCCCGCCTCTGTGTTCTGTTCGCGCCACTTTAATCCAGAGCAGGGGCCGACGCAAAGTCAAACGTCTCAGAGCAGAATGAATTCCTTCTTTGAATATGGATGAAATATAACCAGATCAAACCTGTAATCTTCTGATATGACTGCCAGTGGATTAGAATTAATTACACATTTAATGTCATCCAAAGGGCTGCATGACAGGTGGATTACTGACGTGTAACCTTTTATTAGGGTCCAATGGCACTGAGGGCAGACTCTTTACTGAGATGTGTAAGAAATTAAAATCCATATTGAATGACGTAATTTAGCTTAAACACACAGTACGTTTAAAACTCTTTTATTCTGAAAACAGTTCCGGTTATAGTTTACTTTGAAAAGCTGTATTGAAAGGCGTTGCCGTTGACAACAATGACCACTTCCGGTTTTACGTTAAAATCGATTGCAACCGTTAAAATGCATTACATAAAAAGTCATGACAGAGTGTATGAGTAGAAAAGGCGTGTGGAGTGATGCAATGAACACACAACGGCTAAATCCTCACACAGAAGAACACAGGGAGGGAGGTTCCCTTTCTACGTCAACAGCCGGCATTGAAAGGAGGAGCCGTTTCATCAGATATAGACGGGGGGGGGGAGGGAGGTTCCCTTTGTACGTCAACAGCCGGCATTGAAAGGAGGAGCCGTTTCATCAGATATAGACGGGGGGGTTCCTGGCTTGTTCGCTCTTCTTCACCCCATCGCTGCAGCACCGGGGCCACAGCTGTTTGTTTCATTACCACGCTACTTAATTAAAGTAACCAATTTGACCCTTTTCAGAGACTCCATTGGTGTCTTTATTTTAACTTCTCTCCTGGACGCGAGAACGACGAACACAATCCAACAGATGACATGACATTCACATCAACTCTTCAAAGCACAAAGGCAGGCTTGCAGGGGGCAAAGACAGGACTAACATGTAAAATGCATGAGCAGAGGTCGGGCTGTGGGCAGCAGCCTGGACCCAGACTGCATGGTATTTAACTGAAATGTGTTAATTTGGAATAAACCACTTAAGATGAGTCATATAGTTTGAAAGGGGGTAATAATATATTTCAAAGAGCAAGACAGTGACACGAAAAAAAAACTAATTCAATGCAACCACAGACAAGACTGCTCCAATCACAACACAAACATGTACGACACTCATTTGTACGTAACTCATTTAAGGCCACAGAGAGAACAAATGCATTTTCCCAGCAACACAATATATAAATAAATAGTGTTTTGTACTTTAATTAATCAATAGCATGTACAGTTAACAGCTTAAAAGAAGACACAGCATGTTCAACCGCTGGAACATAAGTTAAGCGTTGTATCTATAAAGGATCTTTTACCTACGGTTTTGGATACTGAGGGAGTGGGAGAAAAGTATTCAGGGGACATGAAGCAACCGTTGCTTATTTTAACAGTTTTATGTGAAGCTGAGTACAAATGACAACACATGGCAATTTCCCTCGACAGCGTGTTTTACTGTGACATGGAGTAGAGAAAGAGTTTAGGAAAGGCTCGAGATGATTTCTGCTTGAAGATATGTTGGGTCTTATTATTATTATTATTATTTGTCCTCATTCTTGTGCTTTTTCCTACGAATGTCCTTCAACACGTATGAATGTTCACTTATTACGAGCATTCAGCAACATTTCGAGGATGCCGAAAAATATCTTCAAAAGTGGAAAATAAATTCTGATTCCATTTAGCTGACGCTTTAATCCAAAGCAACATACAATAAGTGCGTTCGACCAAGAAGACAACCTTGAAGAAAACAGAATCATATAAGTACATCAGGTTTCATAGAGCCAAACATTTGAACTGCCTTTATTAGTATATAAGTGCTTTGTTAGTAACTGTATCTCTCGAAGTGGAGTCTAAAGAGATGAGTTTTCAGTCTGAAGAAGATGTGTAAGCTTTCTGCTGTCCTGATTTCAATGGGGAGCTCATTCCACCATTTTGGAGCCAGGATAGCAAACCCACATGTTTCTGCTGATGGGAACTTGGGTCCCCCTCACAGTGCGGGTGCAGCGAGCTGTTTGGCTGATGCAGAGCGGAGTGCACGTGCTGGGGTGTACGGTTTAACCATGTCCTGGATGTAGGAAGGGCCAGATCCATTCGCAGCATGGTACGCAAGTACCAGTGTCTTGACGTGGATTCTAGCAGTTACCGGAAGCCAGTGAAGGGAGCCGAGGAGCGGCGTGGGAACATTTAGGAAGGTTGAAGACTATAGATTATCTGTGGACTTGTGGTGAAAATCTAATTTATTTGACCCATCCATCGTCCTCCTTGTTCAGAATGTGATGCCCTTCATACTTTCTGGTATGAGTAATACATACACGTGTTTTAGGTTTTCTAGGGATATACACAAATCACATCATCTATAGTTACAGTGTTTAGAAAAGCTTTTTCTTTTAAAAAAACAAAACTAAATGCGAGACATGTTTGTTTTAATATTAGAAAATGCTATATATTAAGGTGTGTCTGCATTAATATGCATTTTAAGACGATGTTTGGCTAGAAATGTGAATTTGACTTTCTTTACCGATAGTGAATGTGCAAACTGTCTACCCAATTTATCATTTAATGCCATGTATAGGATTCTGTGGCATCTTACTGCAGTGTAATGGCAAAACCGCACTAGATATATATCATTTTGTAAATGCATCCTTCGTCTCACACATGCAAGACAGAGTTGAAAGTGTCCCTTCTGAAATCTTTGACTCTGAAGAAAAATGGTCTGAATCTTCTCCGGCTCACTTTGTCCATTTCCCCCACCTGGCGCCTCTCTGACCTGACCCGGGCGTCGCCTCTCCGTCACATGATTGCTGTGCAGCTGGTGTGTCGATAAGCCACGGTCAGGTCTGGCTCTTCAGACAAATAAAGCCCTGGTTTAAAAAAAGACATCCTGCAGAGACGCTGACTGGCCGAGTGGCTGCGAGCTCACAGAAAAGCAATGATGGGACTAAACGGTGATTTACTTATTTGCAGCATTCTGCTTTTATCCATGACACAAGCAGAAGATTCAGCGTGAGAAAGATGGAGCACGTCCAGCGACAGACAGTGCCAGTGTGGTGAAGCAATGATGCACACTTAGTACGGTACGAAGCAGCACATTTAGCAAGGATCAGGGGAACACGTTGTAAAAGCTCTTGGTGACGAGAAGAGTATTACATCTGACATCGGTTGAGTCACCTCTCCACGTCCCCCTGATTGATTTATTCTTTTTCTAAAACCCTAATCTCTTGAACCCCCTGCTGTACACTAAAACACATTGACATTTCTGACAGATAAAGAGCAACTGTGATGTAGCAACCGTGCAGTAAAAGATGACACCAGTACATGGGAACATCTGGTGATTCAGCCTATGAATAGATGTCCAACCGTCAATCACCCGCGTGAAGACTCGAGAAGCCAATCTGATGGCATGACAGCTAGATTATATATTTCCCCCCTCTATTATAATAATGACTACGGGCCACAATGTTTGAGTGACAAGTGATCTATGGGAAGTGTTGCTCAGAAAAACAACAGCAATGAGTGCTCTGCATCAAACATGGAGGCAAACAATAGAGTGATACGATTAAAAAACAAAACAGCAACACAATGCAAATCCATATAGCATGACACACACATGATTTACTGTGCTCTCTTAGCCCACTGCATACACTTTACAATGATGACGGCTGCAGATGCATTTTACATTTCCAACATGAGCAAAACAAATTGGTTTTAATTTCCAGTCAACCTTCTTTTTTGTCACTTGCTCGCCAGCTGGTTCAAGATGTTTAAACTCATAACTTTACCTCCTACTGACTTTATTTTATAGTCATCAATTTTAAATGAACAATATAAAAGAGTCTCATTAAATGTGCTGGCTTAATACATAATATGCTGCTTAAAGGCTAGCTAACAAGGTGACCAGATTTTCAAAATTAAAACCGGGGACATTTTGAGTTTTGCGGTCAATATATCATTAACATATCCAATTTTCTTCACTGTTAAAGAAAAAAGGGGGACAATTCTGGTTCAATGTAATTCGAACATTTGAACGACGATAGCTCATATATGAGATTTCAAAAGTATTTTATTTTGAAATTCTGCATCAGATTGTCCAGATTCTCTCTGAGTGATTAGATGGGGTCTCCAGCTATCACCATGAAGTGAAATAAGTATTTGATTGACTTCGAATGACTCTTTCATTATGGACGGTTTCCATTAAATAATAATCAAAATATAGATGGACAATAGATCTAATTTGAGATTTTAAACAACATACATTTTAAATAGTCACCCAGTGGAAATGTCAGATATGTCTTCATAACTGTATAGGCCTACTTACATTTTATATTCACTCAGTTATAGTGTGGTAGTTATACGTAGTTTGTTTTAAATTATTATTGATCACATTATATAGTACATATTTCTTAATTTAAGCTCCAGTATATATGAATATGTTTGGTGTGTTTTTTAGGTATATTTTTTTGTTGACCGACTAAAAGCTTTTATTTTGAAGGCAGTTTTTACAGGCCTCTACCGTAAAGCATAGGATAATCGCGCACCGCAATACAACGTGCGGGCTGCCGGCTTGACTGTTTTCCGAAGTGGGGTCTGGCTTGACCACAGTCTGTTTACCCAGTGTTTCCTGACATGAAACGTCTTATTTCACCTTACTATGTGTTTTTAACGTATATTAAAAAAACGGGGACATTTCAACCGGGGACAGGCCAATACAAACGGGGACTGTCCCTGGAAAACGGGGACGTCTGGTCACCCTAAGCTAACTAGCCTAAAATAACTAGCCTAAGATAACTAGCTTAATATACATTGAAGAATACATTTGTTGATTACTTCACCTGCTGACATCTTAGGTTTCCAGTTTTTATTGTAAAAACAAAAAACAAATCAAAGGTTCATTAAATGGGAACTTAATGGCTAAATACTTATATATATATATTTCCAAACATTTGGTCTACCTACGCTGTAAAATGTATTATCTCTTCGATTTCCACACGGCATCTATTGCACGTCTGTCCGTCCTGGGAGAGGGATCCCTCCTCTGTTGCTCTCCCTGAGGTTTCTCCCATGTTCCCCTTTAAACTGTGGGGTTTCTCTGGAAGTGTTTCCTTGTAAGATGTGAGGGTCTAAGGACAGAGGGTCTAAGGACAGAGGGTCTAAGGACAGAGGGCGTCGTTTTCTCATACTGATATTCTGTACAATATGTGCTGTTGTATTTGCTGTAAAGTGTCTTTACTGTAGGGTATTTTTATTATACGTACAGCACTTTGGCTCGACCAAAAATCGTTTTAAAAATGTGCAATATAAATAAAACGTGATTTGATTTGAAAACATATCATTGATGCTTAAACTAGATCTCCCAGGCAGAAAGGCAGCCATCCAATCACCTTGGAAGTAAAGCTTTATTTAGCACGGTTGATTCAGTCATATAGTAAATCGGGACTCTACCCAAATATCGTGCACCATCTCGTAACCCACAACCATTGTTTGTCCATTTTGGGCATTGGAACAAATCCAAGTAGAAAGAGATCATGAATATCTGAGTAGTGTGGGTGTTTTTAGTTTTTACTTTGAATCAACTCGTCCCTAGTTTCCAGTTTCCTTGTAAAACAAACAGAAATCCATGCAGTTGACTTATTATGACGCTTAAGGGGAAGCAATAGATTGGCGCTGTGGGCAGGTGTACTTATAGTAAGGGTTGAATGCATTACCATCTAAATGTACTGTATTATATTAAGAGTAACTAACACGAACATATTTCAGCTGAATCACAATAAACCCAGGCATCCGAGGAAATGCACCCAAGATCAGCAGCACTGTGGTAAATAAAGCAATTTATTAAACACACAGGATTTAAAAACCTCACATAATTCCTGACAACAGTATGAGGAGAGCATTCAAGCTGAGATCAAAGCGCTGAGCAACAATGCGGTATATAGCTTATCGCTGCCTGTGATCCACGGCTCCTCAGCCAAAGCACCTGTGTGTACATTTCCCAGAAAAACAGCCTCCGGTGGTGATCATTACGTCTTCTCTGAGGAGCGGGGGGGGGGGGATCGTTAGCCAGCTCCACGGAAACATCACGCTGTTAGCTCTCCGTATCGGGGGTCACGCTGCTGTTTGCTTTGGTTCTTTTCCAAGTCTAATCTGCTCTCCTCGAGACACGTATCAACTTCCAGCTGTCGGTTTCATGTCTTGTATTCGTGTTGTATAGATCGTGGAGTGGTGGCAACACAACGATGTTACTGTACAGCAGCGTTTCAGTAAGATACGCTGGTCAAAGGGTTTACGGAGGTTTCAATGTCCCGGACAAATGGGAGAAATGTAACATTTAAAAATCCAATTGAAGAAGATTCAACTTATTGTCATTACGTAGTACAGGTTAACGTAACGAAACGGTTTCTCTGCATTTGACCCATCCCGGTGTTAGGAGCAGTGTGCTGCCATTATGAACGGCGCCCGGGGAGCCGTGTAGGGAACAGTGCCTTGCTCAGGGACACCTCGGTAGCACTTGGTCTTTCCGGGACTTGACCTGGTGACCTTCCAGTGTCCAAGCCAACTCCCTATGGACTTCGCCACCACCTCCCTATGTTTTAACTCTTAACAAAAATAGCTTGCCCCAGCTTTAGTTCAACATATTCTCATATCGCAAAAAAAAAGTACGCACGGCTCTAAACACCCTCATTGTAGGTCTCTTGCATTAATGTCAATTTATGTTCTGTGGACTGTGTTTTTAAATATATTATTAACCAGCACTTATTAATACTTGTATACCCCGTTTATCTATAGGCCCTTTGTTGTTGTATGTATGTCACACTGTGGGACTGCGGGAATCGGTATCTCGACATTTCTGTATGTATAACACATGTAGACATTTTGACAATAAAGCTGACTTTGACTTATAAAAATAAATAAATAAATAATGATATAAACAATAAAAGGGGAAATATAAATACGGTTTCTAATAATAAAATGCACGTAGGCCTATACTGTATGAATCATAACAATTGAACTATTCTAACTTATCTTTAATACACTTCACGTTATGCTTAAGTGGAATCATTTCTCCTACATATTATGACGGGAGAGATTGACATTTGACAGATTTTACGGCGAACGTAAACACAGCTGCACATTATAGGCTGATGTTTGAAACCTTCTCATTTACATGGACCCCCTTGCTGCTGTTTGCAGCTGCATGTCGGCCCTGAACAGCTCTGCCCAGAGGAATAGTGTAATATATGGAGGTGGTGGTTCTTATTAACAATTAACATAATTACAGTATGAAGGGACCGCCTGCGCCCTGCTCTGCTGAGCTTTGATCCCTCGTGGTTGAACTTGCTCAGCGTTTAGTGCTCTAACGCATCGACATGGAGGAAACCACCTGTCTGGGATGAGAGCTCCTCTGTGCTGCAGTCAATACTGCCAGCTTGTATAGCACACATTAGGAGTGGTGCACTGTGGGGTGTTTCGTTTCTACCTGCAATTTAAAGGAGATCTTTTTTAAAAGGTGGTAGTTAAACGGGTAAACTAGGGGCTAGGGTTATACTTTTTTAATTGTATGTTTGTCTGTTGCACTGTATCCTAACGTATTCAGTCGATCTCTATAAATATATATCCCACTGTATATAGTGTATGTACATGTTAGCTCTCATTCTACAATGTTTTTTATCGCATGTGCACTGTGGGATATTTAGTTGTACCTGCAATTTAGATGTGAGATTTCTTTTAACTCGGTATTTAAACTGGTAAACTAGGGGCTATGTTTATACTTTTTTAGTAATCTGTTGTAATGTATATATATACCTATAGTGAAACTCTAGATATATATCCTTCTGCTGTAGTGCCGAGGACATGGAGTCGGAGGCGGTGCAATGGAGATGTGAAAGGGTACTTTAATAGAGAACAGAATAGGACATGTTGTCGGGTCGCAGCCCGGGTCGACAAGAGAAAGAGCCAAGAGGGCACACACTATATATAAGTAACACATAACATGTCCGTGCGGGAACAATAGCCGCAACTGTAGTTCCCAGTTTGAATTATGAACCAGTGGTTAAATACGTGGTCACCACAATATATATCCTTCTACTGTACATATGTAAATATTAGCTGTTTATTTTTACAATATCTTCATCTCATTTGCAATGGCTTGTGAACATCATGCTTATGTAACAAAACCATTTCCCACTTTGTGATCAATAAAGTATATTTTTAGACTCAATATATTTTTGAAATAAGAAAAATGTGTTTAAGAGAGTCACAAGAGTTTTTATTGCAACTATGATATAGCGCGTACTGGACTTGGAAAGCATTCAGACCTTCATGTTGTGGAATGTAATGTTTAATAACCCGAGTCATTGATTCCCGAGTATGTTCCGAAAAACATTTCCTGGAAAATAATATTTACTCTTTCTCTTTTTCCGTCTGTTATTCATCAGATAACAAAGACAGTTATTCTAGCTAGAATTGTCGACAGTACATGTCGCCTGAGATAATACCTGGAAAGTATTAGATGATGGAAATAGTCCGTGTGATCTGTTCAAAAAGATATATTTATTTCTGCTTTTGTTGTCTTTTTTAATCTCTTCCATTCCAAAGTGCAGTTATGTTTTTTTCATCGAAGATCGAACAAAAAAGTGTTTTTGTTGCTCGATAAAGAATCAGTGTGTACAAGAAATTGCTGCAATTGAAGACACAAGGAATTCGTACACTTTTAGATGTTATCTCGTTATTGTTTCCTCTTCATAACGCACTGGAAAAACCAACACATAAAGAACAGAATGGATATATTTGGTGTTTCCCATTATCTCACACCTCCGCAGTGAAAGGCTCAGTATCAGATCCAGTGAACACCTGCACATAATAACCCAGATCCAGCTGCGCAAATCTATTCTCATTACTTGATATAGCACGGTGGACATAGCACATTCATTATTCATACTTTCTGCAAACTCTAACTGACCTCTGTCAAGGACATTTGGACAGGAATTCATCTTGACAAAATTGGCCAATCGCAGCCTCTAAATTGGACATATGCAAAAACGCAGAGGTGGAGTGTGTGGAATAATGGGACACTGCCTCTGCACACGGCACTGAGAGTGATACGTGTGCACACGGGCCTAATGACACCTTTCTGAATCTAATACAGCCGCAGAACGATGGCCCGGGCTCTGATTTGACCTTCGACCTTCTCACATTTGGAATGCCGCAGAGATGGCCTTCATGGTTTTTCATCTGGTCTGTTTATCTGAATAAATCTGAAGCCATGCATCATGTGTGACTGTCATACATGCCAGGGTATCATGGGTAAGCAGTCAATTGATGTGTGTTAGTGTTGGAGTACTATGGATTTTATTGTTGGGATATTTATTGTGGAATAATGCTGCTGATTTGGTGATGGTTTGCAGATTGTTATTGCTTCCTTTATTGCTGTTGCTAATGTGTGTACAGCAGAAAGTTTGTGCCGTCTCTTAAACACTAGATTTCATTTAATTTCTCTTAATCAGATAAGATAAGAGGTACTTTATTGATCCCAATTTGGGAAATGTTTGCATTGCAGCAGCATACAAAACAACAAAACAAAACAAGGCGTAGCACATAAGCAAAGAGTAGAAATAAGCAATAATTGAAGCATCTCAAAATATAATTACTAGAGACTATTTCCTTTTTGACGCTGCTTTCGATTCAATCTTCTTACTCTGCACTGTAACTTTTTTTTTTTTATTCTTGTGTTTTTTATACCAGTTGTATTCTATTTTATCTGGTTTAATTTTATTCTCTTGACTTTTTAACGACTGTTTTTAAATGGATTTGAAAGTAATTTTAGAAGACACGAAAAGCTTGAATTAGTTTTGCCTTTTAATTCAGCCTTTTGTTATAAAGAGTCTACTTCCTGTTTGAAGCCTGATTGTAACACGGGAAATGGCTGTTCTTATATATCTCTGTATCAGGTCTCCTCGACCCCTCAAACACACACACACACACACACACACACACACACACACACACACACACACACACACACACACACACACACACACACACACACACACACACACACACACACACACACACACACACACACACACACACACACACAGACACACACACAACCTCTCACACTCACACACAGTTGGCCATCGGGAGCAACTCAGGGTTCAGTACCCCTATAATAACATGGATATAAGAATACTTCACCAAAACATTTCAAATTCTTCCGTTTGAGTATTTGTTGGAGGTCTGAGAAGAAATATGTATTTGTTGGTTGTTTATTATAAATGTTGATGCTTCACCTGTTGGAGGAGAGGTCCATCTCAAAAATGCAAAATACCCAAAAGAGCTTTTTAGAGTTTTGTCA
>NC_136904.1:5506656-5551656 GCF_949606895.1 Notothenia rossii | reverse complement strand
ATCAACATATTCTTATTGCACGGTGTAGATTTAGAAAGCACTACATGTCAAACATACAACACTCTTGCTGCATTTCTAATGTAGCTACTTCCCTGCACTGAATATTTCCCCCTGGTGTGTGCTCAAGATTCAAAGGCTTTATTGGCAAACTGCAATATCTATATCGTAGTTGTTGGATCTTCTAACAGTACAGCGTACAATATAATCAAGACTAAGACAGAGAGAAAGGAAAAGAGTGCAGGGAAACAAAAAATACATGAATTTCCGCAGGGTTTACATTTAATGTGATAGGTTTCACATTTGATAGGTTTCACATGTCGTTTCTTAGGTTTCACAATTCATTTCTTAGGTTTCACATTTCTTAGGTTTCACATTTCATTTCTTAGGTTTCACATGTAACATCATGGCTTTAATCCCATGGGCTTCACACCAAGAAGTTCAAAAACCACATGTTCCTATGGTGGCCGACCGATGCCTAAAACATTTCCTTTTTGAAAAACACGCTGACGTTTCAAAAAAGAAACAAATATAAAAAGACAAAATGCCAAAACACATGCAAATGAAGAAACAACTGAACGACACGTGTGCAGTGTTTACTAAAAGCGCTGCATAAACAAAACATGTAAAACAGAAGGAGATGATTATATGATTCACTTTCTTTTGGGGGTCATTTAATTAGTTTAGCCCCAGGAATATAACGGTATACGCTCTATATCCCTCACAATGACTCTCCGTCTGTGTCTCTTTCTCCTTCTTCAGTCTAATGTGTACTGGCCGAACATCCACTCCATCAACCTGACTCTGTTCAACATCAGCCGGGAAGACAACAACTTCCAGCTGACGTGCATCGCAGAGAACGTGGTGGGAATGAGCAACTCCTCCATCCAGCTCAACGTGCAGTGTGAGTAACATGCATCTAATACAACGGGGTAGAGGGGGGGAGTGAAGGCTACACTTAAGCTTGAATTGGACACATGGCTAATGGCTAATATATTATAACACATATCTTAAAAGGGATCTATCATGTAAAATGCACTTTTTGATGTCTTTTATACATAAATATGTGTCCCCGGTGTCGGGAGACTCACGAAGTTTCAGGAAACAAAACCCTCTCTCTTTCCCTCCGTGCGCAAGTCTCTAAAAACGGGGGAACAACGGAGCTGACCCAGATTTGCCATCCGTGGGTCCACCATCCGATGACGTGAATTACTACGTCATCGGATGGTGGACCCAGAAACGTTGCCATCAGAAACAATGCCCGACTTGTTTTGGATGTAATACGGTCTTTGTTTACATTAGCAAGCATTGCTAACACTCAGAGCTAACCTGTACTGGAGAGAGTATGTGTAAAGAAGCAGGACATATAAAAAGGAACTCACCTTGTGGTAAACCCGCAAGAAAATAAGCATTTGAGCTCCATGCTCTTTCAGAAATAATCCTTGATGTGGTTTTGAACATGATATGGCGTTTCATTACCGCAGCATTTAGCTGACAATCTACCGGGTCCCCATGAGCAGGCATAAGCTCCGCCCCCCTCTTTTTCAGCCCTTTAGTAACGGGGCTGAAACGGAGGGATATGAGGCTAGAACGGGTGATCTGTTTGGTATTTGGAGCAAAACATTTCATAGACATGTTTTGTATATATTTGTATATATATGAGACCATGATAGGAGACTTTTACATATACACTACAAGTAGACAGATTACCTGCTTGTACTCGGGTTTACTTTATTGCCTTCATTTAAATACCAATTTGTCTTCCGATACAATATGTAGGATGATACTATTTTTACTTTGGTTTAAAATCTTACTATCTGGTATCGACATTATTTCAGCAAGTCTAACAGTCAACTTATATAGTAAATATCAACACAACATGAATCATTCGACTCCAATCAAAAGCACTGAATTTAAAGGAAATACAAAATTAGGTAACATTGTGTTCATCCGTTGTCTTCCATTATAAATATATATAACAACGTCAGGGAACATTGCGAAGAGGATCATTTGTGCTAATGCTCAATTGAGAGACATGGAGGATATCATTAATATTAAATCAAAAATATTCACACAAGAAAAAATGACTCTTCAAATGTTTGTATATCTTTGTTATTCAACTACGAGTATGCAAAACACCTTCTCAAGGTCTTACATGTTTTCTAAAGTACTAAAATGTATCTTTAAGTAATGAAAATCAAGCAAGAAAGTTGTTTACAATGTAACTATTTAAGGAAATTCATTAGCATACTAAGATATTCCTTATTTTGTAATAAACACATCCGGGCAGCCGAGGTTAATGGGAATGTTTATAGATTAGCAAATAAAACTAAAGTACCGAACAAACGTAAATGAAGACATAATGATGGTGTCTTTTATCACAGTTCAAGGAGAACCTGAATGTGTGTAAATTCAAAGTAATTCATCCAAGAAACCGTCACTAAATACCGAACGCTGTGTAAAACACATAGTGGTGGTGCTGGAAAAAAGAACGATATTTTGGTTTAGGCAGAATAATATTGACTCCACTGGATCCTGTTGTCATGGTGTGTGCTGTTGATTTAATGTGTGGTCCGTGAGGATTAACCCAGGGATAAATGTAGTGTGAACATCTGTACTCACTAACAACCTCCATCAATCATCCATTCCACCTCCACAAGGTGTATAACATCTCAATTAGCGGCCATTTTTCTATATTAGATCTCATACCGACCGTCCTTAAATGTAATCCAGATGATAATTAAATGTCCGCTTTAATGTTTTTTGCCAAGCTTAGTAATATTGAGTCATTTTGTAGAAGACAGTGCTGATTGTGTGGATTTGCAGCTGTTCTAATTAACATGTTGTGTTCAATGAATGGAAGGTAAGCGGCATATTGATTGAGTCCTAAATCACCTCAAATTACCTCAAATCTACAATTTGCCGCATTATCCAATATTTGGATGATTATGTAAATGTGTGTGTGTTGGGTGTATGGAGATATTAAGAGTTTGGGTTGTTCTGCTCTCCTTTATGTTTCAAAAGTCATGTTACATGTAGATTATAATAGGCACGGTGGCTCTGAGTTTTCTGATAAATGTTGAAATGATCAGGCCGACAGCAGTGACCAATCCTGATATTTATGTATTACAAAAATCCTTATTTAGAATGCATCTGGTCGAAGCTAGAAGGCAACAACGCTGGCTTTCAATTGCACAAGAGGCCTTTCATGGCAGCTTTGATGGACTGATATGGTCGACTGAAATGCATCTTGTATTAATGACACTGACAGTCTAAGAGAATAATTTAAAAGGAGGGGGAAACATATCCTTTATCAAGTCGAACAGCCAAATTAAGCAGGTACATTTAAAATGCTATGAGGTGTTGCAAAGTTGCAAATCTAATGAAATTGATGTAGCTAATTAGCAAGAGTATACCCTCCGGCCCACATGAACGCAAAGCCTTGATCTGAGCGGAGAGATCCCCTCAGCTATGGTAAAGCAATGATTTGGTAACCATCCGAATATTCCTCTTAATATTCAGATCGTAATGTACACTCGTACACTACGTTTTATGTTGGGTAAGTTTACCCCGTGGATCGGCCTTGGGCAGAAATGTGACGGACGGTGTTCAAAGCCAATATTTGATTAAAGGTGCCTGACATGTTTTTCTCTTTGTAGCAAGCATGCTGTTGTAGAGCACAATATATGATGGGAGTTTGCAATGCATCAGGCTGCAGGACAGGGGGACCTCGTCGTCAATTCAAACCCTCCCCACTGAAGCAGCTAAAGAGCGTGCTCAAATGACAGATTGACTTTTGCAACATCTAGTCTTCAGGGCTTCCTCTACACGGACACTCTACGGATGTACGTCTCCAGGCATTTTCTTCCATTCTGTTGTCACTCTCTGCTGGTGCTGCAAATTAACTTATTAATTTTTCACCACATGCTTCGATGGTAATTACATTTCCTCCCCTGCGCAGCCTATTGTCTCTGGAAATGTCATAAAATAGCTTAAACTGCTGCTCTGATTAGGGAGTAATGTGATTGACAGCGAAATTACAAGCCGTCAAGAAACATTCCCTGCATTCAAAGATGAGTTTCCTTTTTTTAGCGTAACTGTAATTAACCACAATGCACATTCTGCAGAGCCATTGTTCTGCTGCTGCCTGGAACAAAGCAGCTCTACAGCGTTGTGGACTCACAACGTCGTAACATCTTCTTCTGTAGTCCTACTGTAAAGTCATGGTGTTGAACAGAAATGATGGACAGCTGGACAACTGTTTCCTAATTGGACGACTCATCCTCTGAGGCTTTTCGCCAGCATCCCAAACAATGATTTCATCCATCCCGAAGACAGTTTAAATTGTTCTAAATTGACAAATGCTAACAGTTTAATTTCTGCAAAAAGCATAAGATTCAAATAATTGTCATTTGGTGTTTATATTTATATCTTATAAACTGCTTCGAGCTAGTTTTTTAAAAGTCAGACAGGTCATGATACCCTACCTGTATTAACACATGTATAAACATCCCCTTTAAACAACTGTATTTATTCCCGCCAAAAATGTGATTTAACTTTACAAGATTACATTTGAACACATCATCATAAAGGTATAACTGACTTTCACATTTACTCATTTATACTTAATAGAGCTAAAACGCATCATAAAGCAACTTCATTAGCTGTTAGCTCCATATAGCCAATTGGATGCTAACTTCTAAGATGACTAGCTCTCTTGCCGATTTGAACATCGATTTCATTTTCTTACAATGTATCTCGGACAGATTAGTTAAACGGAGAGTTTCCTTTCGGATTCAACACAGAAGTTAAGTTTGTCACATGCTATCTGCTGGCTTATTCATTTAAAGGTCCCATGTCATGCTTTTCCGGTTATCACCCGTCCCCTTCTGTGTTATGAAGGTTTTTCTGCATGTAAACGGTCTGCAGAGTCAAAACCCTCAAAGTACACCCTGTAGGGAGTAAAACTCTAACACAGAGAAGACCTCCCCAAAACGCCTCGTTGGAGGTACGTCACTGTCCATTTGATTCTTCCGGGTACGCATAATGTCAACCGTACCCGGAACGAAATGGGTCCAATCCGTGGAGCCGTTACGTTACGTCCGCGGAGCCGTTACGTTAAGCCCCCGCTGATGGGTCCAAATTGACCAATCCACGGACTTCCTCACACACACACTCAGTGCAAGCAGCTCTGCTGATCTCTCCTCCCTGGCTGCAGGCTGATAACAGACAGTTGGGATAGCGGCGAAATTCTCTCTGCAGACCCATTCTCTCTGCAGACCCATTCTCTCTGCAGACCCATTCTCTCTGCAGACCCATTCTCTCTGCAGACCCATTCTCACAGCGTTTATCAACCTTTCTCTTACTCAATATCAAGCCACACTTATTGTTTTTACTTCGGCTGTGACTTTGTGTGTGCTCAGGATGAGTTTGGCTGTGTTTGGCTGTGTATCGCTAAACAAGGAAACCACACCTCCACGGAGCTCAGCGCGATTCACAACGTCCCGACCAATCAGAGCACACTGTGCTCACAGGGAGGGTGGGGGCTGGAGCTACTGGAGCTACAACGAGCCGTTAAAGGCAGAGAGTGAAATTCAGTGAATACACGTAGTTTACAGAGATGCTGTATGAGAAACCAAAGTGAGTTTGGAAAATTGCACAATATAAATCTATTCTAGTAGACCTCAACAATGGAATTATGATCAGTAGAAATGGCCATGACATGGGACCTTTAAGGGTCAACTATAACCCTTTGTCAACCTGCTTTTTAGCGTAATAATTTGTACCCTTTGACATATCTGTGTGCCGCTTATTATGGGTTCAAATACTCATAAGGGAATATGTGGCGTCCGTCTCATACTCTCCTGTCAAAGCAAGCCACATCAGATTGGAACATGGCATTTACATTATTCAACCAGTGTTAGATAACTTTGCACAGCAAGCGCTTTTATTCCCATTGATCAAAGGCATGTAGTTATCAAAGCTTGTCATCCATATAAGCGCCACAAGGACACCATGTTGTTACAGACCAGTATGGAGCGCAGTAATGACTCTGTATTGTATTGACTGAGACTTGGGTGACAGCCACGCTGAGGGGAAAATGGATCGGTCCCCAACTGTCCATCAAGAAGAGAATTTCATTATTTCCTCTTTTTCTCTCCCTCCCAGTCTTTTTGTTGCTCAGCCATATACCGCCCTCCTGCCAGTCGTCTCCGTCCTCGCTCTTTCTTTCCCATCATCTCTATCCAGTCTTCTTTTTTTCCCCGCTCACACAATCACAGCTCTGCAAACCGCCCCCACACTAGCAGCTTCACACACACTCTTGCCTTAGCCTTTAGTGCAATTGAATGACTTTTTTGTCACTATTGTCTAGAAGGAACAATTTCACCAAAGTAATTTATGAAATAACAGCTTCCAAAACACAACTGAATACTGCATTCATCTTAATACCGGACAATATCTTGGTATGAAAACATGAGCTACCCATTGCACGACAATGTACAACCCTTTTTATATATATAACCAGGTTTTGATCATGTAAATAAAGTGTAGTCTTTACAATTACGATGGCTTTATGCCAGGAAATAACTAGTTCATAAGACTTGTTGTCACACCACATCAGATTTATCTCTGTTTCTAACTCCCAAATGGGCCAGCAACTAAAAAAAGGCTCTCAAGGACTTCAACAATTTGGTCAGGAGTTTGTACAGCACAAGTACAATATCAGCTAAGACAGACACTGCGTTATTTTCTGTATTTGTTTATTCTAGCCATGGCAGTTATTTTAAAACAAAACATGTACACTCTTTGTGTAGCCCATGGTGGAAAGGAGAAGACACTCTTAACATCTAATAACCATAGACATGTCAAATCAAAAGTAATGTTCTGTCAATCACAGTTGCTTACAGAGATCTAGAGAAACATAAAACCAGAACACAATCAAATATAATCTCCATACTGTCTGATTACGCTTTCTTAATAATACATTTTCTTAAACATACAGATGTTTATACAGCCCCTTAAATCTCACGGTAAAAACTGAGGTATATCGATCTGTTTCGTTGATTCTCATTATTTTCTGTGTAGACATTCTTGGTCCCTAGAGGATGAATCATAAAGCCTTGGGTGATTGCCTGACCCTTTTTTTGCTGTCAAACTTTTACCTTATTTAGCAAATATCTGAACATCTGCCAGATGTTTTTGATACCACATTGCTGCAGACATTCATGCCACCCAGAGGATGAGCCCTTCAGACTTGAGTGATCTCCTTGATGTTTGTATCCAACGCTACATTGAGGGTTGTGGCTTTGATTGAAATGTCACTATATTTATTGGGTGGATTGCATTTAAATCAGCTTCAAATCTGTGTGTGTGTGTGTGTGTGTGTGTGTGTGTGTGTGTGTGTGTGTGTGTGTGTGTGTGTGTGTGTGTGTGTGTGTGTGTGTGTGTGTGTGTGTGTGTGTGTGTGTGTGTGTGTGTGTGTGTGTGTGTGTGTGTGTGTGTGTGTGTGCGTGCGTGCGTGCGTGCGTGCGTGCGTGCGTGCGTGCGTGCGTGCGTGCGTGCGTGCGTGCGTGCGTGCGTGCGTGCGTGCGTGCGTGCGTGCGTGCGTGCGTGCGTGCGTGCGTGCGTGCGTGCGTGCGTGCGTGTGTTGGCCCTGGGGTCTCCAAACCATGTGACTTCTCTCTTCGGTGCCTGCATTCCTCAAATAAATGCATATGTTTAATTGGTTAATGAACCTCAGCCCTAATCCCTGATTCAAATTATAATTAGTAAACATGTATAGTACGTGTTATGTAACGCATTGCATGAAAGTACAGGAGGGTATTCACAAGGGAAGCTGCAGGATTGTCTGAATAACAACACATGAAACCATGATCTAGTGAAAATGAAAAGGATAGCTCTCGCATGCCTTTAGAAATCGCAGCCTAGCGAGAGGATGAATGCAGAACAGACACACAGCGGGTCCGTCAGCTAATACTGCCTGCCAAATATCTTGTTTTGATGATGTCGCTGCAAAAGTGACTCATTGCACAGACAAATCAGTGCATGCATTGTTTATGAAATGTATTTGATGGAATTAAAGTGATAAATTGCCTTTCCGCTTGGCGCTGTTGTAGATTCAGAGGTGTGCTGCTGCACGTCAGCAAAGAGAAGCTCTGAGCTCGTTCATTTGAAGAGGTTCCTTCTGTCTGTCTCGAGCGAGAGGAGTCTCTCGTTCTGTTTGTTTCCCTCACCGTCTCACGAACTGCAGCAACATGTAAAACACAGTAAAAGGCTTATTCCCACTCCCAGGCAAGAAACCTACCTTCTGAATGCCAAGCTCCCCAGAACCATCTGAGCAGCTTTGGGTTTAGTCCGCTGTTGCATTTTGTGGTGCACTTTAGTTTTAATCAGCCCAGCGGTTGTGAAACTGTCTCTACGTCTAAAGGTCTTTGTTATACTTCAAATGACGTAAAACAAAAAACATTTGAGACTAAATGTACATCTGGGTCAATGTAATAGTCATGCTGCACTTTGCCTCATGCTATGGAGCTATAAGCAAGGGAAGGCACGTTTCGTTAGCCCCTTTCAACACAAGGCAATTCAAAGTGCTTTACAAACATGAAAGGCATTAAGAGCATTAAGAAGTAATGCAGTTGAAACACATTATAACATGGAATCTAAAAACAGTCATTACAAAGCAAAGATAATAAAAGAAACCTTAAATATGAATATTAATCTTTGGCCTTCAATCCATTTTTCTTTTCAATTCCCAGAATGTAGGATATTTAAACCTGTGTGTGTGTGTGTGTGTGTGTGTGTGTGTGTGTGTGTGTGTGTGTGTGTGTGTGTGTGTGTGTGTGTGTGTGTGTGTGTGTGTGTGTGTGTGTGTGTGTGTGTGTGTGTGTGTGTGTGTGTGTGTGTGTGTGTGTGTGTGTGTGTGTGTCTCTTTGGTGCCTGCATTCCTCAAATAAATGCATTTTTCTTTTCAATTCCCAGAATGTAGGATATTTAAACCTGTGTGTGTGTGTGTGTGTGTGTGTGTGTGTGTGTGTGTGTGTGTGTGTGTGTGTGTGTGTGTGTGTGTGTGTGTGTGTGTGTGTGTGTGTGTGTGTGTGTGTGTGTGTGTGTGTGTGTGTGTGTGTGTGTGTGTGTGTGTGTGTGTGTGTGTGTGTGTGTGTGTGTGTGTGTCTCTTTGGTGCCTGCATTCCTCAAATAAATGCATTTTTCTTTCCAATTCCCAGAATGTAGGATATTTAAACCTGTTTCAAGACTTTCCCGCTTTAATAAAAGTTGCAGTTCAAATTGTTTGTTTGTTTGTTTGTTCTTTCGGTATTGTTGACCCTGGTAGAATGGTCTCTTTTACTCTCTTTATTGAACATGTGAGGGTCTATGTATGTATGCATTCTGTGTTTGACAATGTCACAAATAAATAAAAAAAGATCATACTTAAAAAGAATATATATCTCAAGTTAAAGATTTGGTTCCTTTTCCCCTGCAGTTCCTCCACTCATCGTGAGACTGGCAGAGCCCGAGAAGCGCCACGACACCTGCATCGAGTTCACGGTGCGGGGCTACCCACACCCGAGGCTGCGCTGGTTCTACAAGAAAAAGGAGATTGTTGAGAACGATTACATCCGCACTGAGATGGACTTCTACCAGGACTATCTGGAGGGTTGTCTGATCTTCAAGAACCCGACGCACCTCAACAATGGAAACTACACTCTCGAAGCCAGCAACCGCTTGGGAACGGTCACCAAGTCGGTGAACGGTCGCTTCCTCTTTGCCCCGGATATAGACGGTGAGTGGATCATTTCTTTCTGGTAGCTGTTCCTAACTGTGCCTTTGTTTGATGAGTTATGCAATGTTGGCATCTGGCAGGACTCTTAGGTCCCCGTCACCACAATTGAGAGTTTACTCCAGAGTAAAATGTCATTTATACGAGGGCTATTAACACATTTTCTACAGCTGGAACATCTCTTTCATTCTTCTGGATTTACATTCACAGGAGAAAAAGAAGAAATGCTGCCAAGTAGCTGCCTGATTCCCACCAGAGTTAGCATGGCCCACCTTTTCAAACAATCCTCATTATCGGAACAAGTCTTTGACTAGTTGAATTTGTCGTTTATGAATTGCAGGTTCTGTCCTTGGTGTACAAAACTATTGGGAGCTTTTAGTTTTTATTAAAACTCCCTCCTAGGGGGCAGGTTGTGGAAGTGATCCCTGCCGGCTGGATTGCAGCCAGGGTTCATCCACAGTTCAGTCAGGTAGATTGTTCCCTTGCAGTTCATTCTGAGTGCACAGGGAGGGGAAATAAACCCACAAAGACTGGCACATTTCTCCCCATGGTCAATATTCCAAGGTTAATACCTTGTGTCAATGTATTGGCAAAGCGTGACTTTCCTTGTCTTCTCTTTTGCAGACGTAGTGGAAATAGGTGAGTGCTTCTGTTCTGGAATTCAACCCTCTCCTATCATTTGGTTTTGTTCTTTTACTACCTGTTTGTTTGATGTCAGCGTGCACACAGACACACAGACACACAGACACACACACACACACACACACACACACACACACACACACACACACACACACACACACACACACTGTTGGACGTTCACTGCTGAGATGGTAACCATGTAGAAATGTGTTCACTTTGTGTTGCACTCAATAAAAAAAGCGTTTGAGCATATGGACCTTTATAGGGATAAATGCTTATCATAGTATTTATACTTAATGCTATTCATATGCAGCGTTAGTCATTCACCTTGGATGGTATCTATGTTCCCAGGATCTTACAGTATTTCCCAAGCCCAAATGAGTGTTTCCCTACGTCAGTGTATGTCGTCCATATGTTGAATTCCACTGTAGGATAAAGATGTTAAAGGTGTACTCCCCAAAGACAACCTCAAATATGTAGGAAATACAGTTTTCACAGTTGTTGACAATATACGTAACCATTCAAGCTGAATTTGAAAAACATCCATCTGCCTTTGTTCTTTTGCAATTTGATCTGAAATAGACTCAGAACAAATGGATGACCCCACTTGAATCACCCCTGACTGTCAAGAGACTGAAACTGGCAATCTCAGAGTCAATAAAACTGATCTGTAAAGCATGGGGGCTTAGGGTTTCCAGAATCCACCAGACACTGGCTTTTATTTTATGGATGAGATTTATTGGTTCAGATGATGCTTCAGTGTTGCCCTGCTTCACCCTCATCAGCTCTCCACACTCTCTTAGTGAGGTGACCTGAACCACCTGCAGTTTGCTGGTTAGTAACTTGAGCTGGGATTTGATGCTTTGATCAAACCTTCCCTAAGCCCTTCTCCGTTAGTTACTGTTGGTGTAGCTCTCAGTGACTGTGCAATGAATACAGCCGAAGGACAACTAGTGTGTTCTTACTGAGTGAGAGGAAATCACTTTCTACACCAGCAGGTGATTGTGGTTTTTGGCGGTCTTTTGCGGTCTATGGCTGTCTTTAGTGGTCTTTGATCGTCTTTGGCTGTCTTTGGCTGTCTGTCTCTGTGGCTGACGTTGGTGGTCTTTGATGGTCTTTAGTGGTCTTTGATCGTCTTTGGCTGTCTTCGGCTGTCGTTAGTGGTCTTTGATGGTCTTTGGCTGTCTTTGGCTGTCGTTAGTGGTCTTTGGCTGTCTTTGGCTGTCTTTGGCTGTTGTTAGTGGTCTTTGGTGGTCTTTGGCTGTCTTTGGCTGTCTTTGGCTGTCGTTGGTGGTCTTTGATGGTCTTTAGTGGTCTTTGATCGTCTTTGGCTGTCTTTGGCTCTCGTTAGTGGTCTTTGGCTGTCTTTGGCTGTCGTTAGTGGTCTTTGGCTGTCTTTGGCTGTCTTTGGCTGTCGTTAGTGGTCTTTGGTGGTCTTTGGCTGTCTTTGGCTGTCGTTAGTGGTCTTTGGCTGTCTTTGGCTGTCATTAGTGGTCTTTGGTGGTCTTTGGCTGTCTTTGGCTGTCTTTGGCTGTCGTTAGTGGTCTTTGGCGGTCTTTGGCAATCTTTGGCTGTCTGTGGTTGTGGCTGACGTTAGTGGTCTTTAGCTGTCTTTGGTGGTCTTTAGCTGTCTTTAGTGGTCTTTGATGGTCTTTGGCGGCCAATCCCAGCTCCTCCAGTCTAGCTCTAGTTGACATGTTGATGTATACTTGTGCAAGATACCTAACCCCAAGTGTGGCACATTGCACTGTATGCATGAGGTGTGGATGGGTGAATGATGACTTGTATATGTAAAGCACTTTGAGGCGTCGTAAAGACTGGGTAAAGTGCTCCAATAATAAAGTGCATTTACCATTTACCCACGTCACTCTCTCTTCACTCCGGATGGCCATCGTCATCTGTTTATCAACATCTGATGAGATCATTATTATAAACTAGAAGAGCCTGTGTGTGCCATGTGTCATCCTAATCACCTGCTGTATTATCATGTTAACTGTGCTTCGTGAGTAAATGAACCTACCACTCCTTGCTCTTAAATCATGCACATCATGTGGTATACGCCCAGGAAATCCCTCGGTTTAAATCATTCTCTTTAATGCGGATTCTTTCCTTAACTTAGCGTGCATAATACTAGCCTCTAACTAATCAGCCACAGTGGAAACAAGCTACTTTCCCTGCCCGTTAGCTGTTGATGTGTCTCTGTTGGTGAAGCGACAAGTGCAGTCATATTGCTGGAAAGATGCCACAGCCTCTCTTTCTGCATCGTAAATCTCCTGTGTGTGATGTGTGGTTTGGCCTCAGGCTGTTGTGGCAGCCTCACATTTGACGGCATAAACTAAGTGGGCTGTTCTGATCTCTGACCTTCATCGCAGTCTTCTTCCATCTCCATATGAAGCCATTCTTTCTAATCAGCGGCTCATTATAATATGGCCAACTAGCCGGGATAGAGACGGATGGATGGACGGAGGCTCTGCAGCGGGCATGTGGTTTATTTATTTCCCCAGGCATGTGCACGCACACCTGCACAGCTTGTGAGTGAGGCAGGTGAGGAAGAGGTGTTCAGTGAGAAACATTAAAGTGGAGGTGTGTGAGGGAGTTCATCCGGAGAGGGGAGAGTGACAGGGTGACTGATACTAATCCTGCTGAGGGGAGAGGAGGGCAGAGGGAGGGATGAAGGCTTCGAGGGAGGGACACAGCCATGGTAGTTAGAGCCCACACACTCACACACTTTAGTGTAATGTGTGTGTCTGAGCCAGTGGCAGCCAGTCTACCATGTGGCCATTAATTTGCCCACAATTACTCTCTGATGTCCTGGCTGCAGGCCTCAGACTGGAGTTTCCCTGACACCAGTTCATTTCGTTTCCTGGCGCTGCCCTCTCCTCCTTGCACTCCTCAGAGCTATGTTTGCCAAAAACGCGTTTCTTAGAGGTGTGAAATGTAGCGTTTTAACATGAATTAATCGATTTAATGTCAATACATTAATATTACTACACTAAAGATCTGCAACCATGTCCAGCAGGTCCAACTTCTGTCTGAACAAGTTGGTTGTATCACTTTTTTATGTGGATGTCCAATTTTAATTACTTACACTTCATTTAACATTTGCTGCTCTTGTCTGTTTGAACTTCTTTCCTGTTGTTCTGCTTGTATAATTGTATAATTCTACTCCACCTTATTTTAATTATTCCCCGTGTGTATGTAAAAGCATGAGCATGCATTTGTGCACAAACACAATCTCAATGTCTTTCCTGTTACTTTTATTCTTGAGTCAGGAAAAAACCGTAAGACTATTTCATGCTTTATTAGGAACCTTCTGACAGGTGTCGGACTGAGCTGTGCTTTGAATGCTGTCCATGCTTGTAAATAAAAGCCTTTTATCAGCTTCTCACATAACAATGCACAGTTCATCGCCATTTTAACACATTGTCTCAAGCCTTTATGGTTTACGCCAATCTCCTTCCTAGAGGGGGGGGGGGGGGGCTTCTCTCCACATCGAGAGATTCCACATTTATTCACTACTCAGAAAAACATGAGGGGCGAGTGCTCCTATTGTCAAGAGTTTATATGAGAGGAAGGACACAGGAGGAGGGACATCACAATGGAATATGCAGATGGGCCTACTTCCCAAAGTTGGAAACGATTCAAAATGAGTTTCATTATATTTTTGATACGTTCATAAGGATTACATCCTGGTGAGGAGGCAACACAATAGCCATCTTGCATTTTAGAGCTTCAATTGTTTATTCTAAGGCTGGACAAATTATATCAATTTTGTTGTAATGACTGCTAAGATATTCTAATATTTTTTAAATCGTTTCAGGTGGAATATTAGTTTGAGACACGAAACATGTGCACCCTTTAATTCCATGTCATCCATTGCAAACGCTACAGCTTTCCACCAACTATCATGAAACTCAGACACACTGTTTCCCTGTCATCCTGCTAACAAACAAACAAACAAACAAACAAACAAACACACAAACGTACAAAAAGCAGTGCAAATAAGCCGAGCCCTTAAAGGCTACACAGTGTAAAGGTTGCTCACACTTAAATACGGTGAGAGAAGTTGCACTAACGGCTTCTACACTGGATTAGTAGACAGAAATAAAACGTTGTTCCAGTCCACAGAAAACACAGCACTTCCAAAAATCCTCCAAAAACGTGTCCACTGTGAACCAGTGTGGGAATAAACCACAGCACCTCTCCCATTAGAGGTGTATTCTCAGCAGCTGACGCGTTGTGTGTCTTTGTGTTGCAGTGCCGCCGTCAGACGGAGAAGCGGGCCGACCAGATGAAGACACATTTGGGGTGAGTCATAATGATGTTGACGAAACAGCTGCTAAAGACGTTGCCCCCCGGACTCACAGAGGAATCTAAACAGCGCTGTATTTGTCAGAGCAAACTCGTAGGGGTTTGTTCGACATGCAGCCCCGAGGCACAAAGACTCCAACTCCACAAACGATGTAAACGTCACTTCTCAAAGTCGTATGCATGGACATGATGATGGCCACGCGCTGATGCAGTGTGTGGTGCTGGAATAACGCGAGGGATTCTGTGCAGTAATTTATTCACTGTACTTCAGCAGAAACAGGCCTATGGTTAATGGGCTTTTTAATGGCATCTTGACTTGATTCATAACACTGATAATGGCCTGTTGCTAGGGTGAAAAAGTAAGCGGCTTACCGTAGAACTTGATAAACATGGTTAAATTAACCCTTTGCACTACGCTAAGTGGGAAGGAAATCATTTTAGCAATACACTGAACCACAATAAGAGGCTGCTGCAGACTTTTATATATACTGAAGGTTTTAAAGAGGACATGTGAGGCTCTATTGTATTAAATGTCTCTCCTGGGACATGTCTCCATGCTTTAATGTTCAAAAAGCTCTTTATTGTTCTCATACTGCCTGTGCACCTCTTTTCACCCTCTGTCTGGAACCAGAGCCCAGTCTGATTGGTTAGCTGGCCGGCTCTGTTGTGATTGGTTAACTGCTTAAAGATGTCCCGCCCCTAAGCCTATCAGAAACAATGTGTTGGAGCGGCTTTGCAGACCATTAACATGCACACAATTAGAGAACACACTGAAGGAAAGGGAAAACCCCAAATAGCATGATACCCCAGCCATCTCTATATTATACTATACGCTTCCCAGGCCCTGCAGTAAGCTTCTTTATCTAGAGATGAGCCGTTTTTATGGTATTTTGGTCAAAAAAATCTTGTATCATGACCAGATGTAGCATGACATTGTGTCTCTTCTGGCTTTCACACTTTATCTCTGTGGCTTTGCATGCAGAGTGCACTGGGCCGGTGTTATCCGCTATTGGCAGACAGTCCTTCATGTATATGTTATGTGACTGTGTTTGGCAGAGATATGTGTATTTAAAACAATTCAAACACTATACAGATTGGCAAAAGCTTCATCATTTAACAATAAAGTATATATTTCAATACAGCCCTGTGCAAAAGCAATCTGCAATATAAAGACATCCATCCAAACGTGTCGATAAACACTTTTCTTCTCAGGCTTTTTGACTTCTACCAGCGAGAAACAGCAAATTTAAGAATGTTTTAATTGATTTCCTTTTCAATTTGATTAAAAACCAAAGATGTATTTGATTGTCTAACAATGCATTAAGTATTAGAACGGGACATGCTGTTGATGATGATAACAAGCTAACTATTGTCTTCATTTTCATTATTTATTAAGAAATAAAATCAAAATAGAAATATTTGATCTATTTTACAGCAGGGAATGTTTACAGTGTTACAGCAAAGAGATATCATAAATAGACTAACATTTAGATCATGAGCGACACACATTAACACATGACTTGAATAAGTACTCAAATATATAGGAACATTTCACTGATTTGGATACTGGTTGCCATGATGTTGTTGAGCCAGGTTTTAAAATGGCGCTTTGATTTCCACTCTTGACGGTGAGTCTGTCGGCAGATGAGGCTCATATTTAAATTACCACCCCTCAACTGGAACGCATCGCAGCTTAGACAGATGTTGAACTTTTGTTTCTACCCAGACTGCTGTAATACAGGAGAAAGCAGTAGTCATAATCTTGTGGATTAAACTCTGATTTGCTTTGTTTAAGACGATCAGAAGTCTGGAGAGGATTATGATGTGAACACAGAGTGACTCAGCGCTTTCCTTTCTCTCAGGTTTCCATCGCTGTGGGTTTGGCGGGCTTCGCTTGTGTCCTCCTCCTCGTCCTTTTTGTTCTCATCAACAAATACGGCCGGCGTTCCAAATTCGGTATGAAAGGTAAGTCTACACCAGCAGACAGGCGGACGGTTCTCTTTGGTTTCTCTCCTTTCTGCCAGTTGCATCATTGTTGCATCATCCATTCCCCCCAGCTAATCTTCTTTTCAAAACCTTTGTTCATCGGAAAATCTACACATGCAGACAGAGTACTTTTTACTGCATGTGTTCAGAACACTACTTCACTTTTGTCATAGACCCAAGAGGTGTCGTTTGAAAAAATGGTCCTGCAGATTGTTGCACTGGAGTTTTGTGTTTCTGCATGTTGTTAAGTTCTGCTAAAGGCCACACATTTGCAGACATGCACACATATAGACAGCTGGATCAATACTAAAGGGCAGTTCATGCACATTAGGCCTGTATACTGTACCTACTCTCTCACACTTTCACCGTGTCTGCAATGTGAAGGGATGTGGAATTAATTAGGGGACTCTGCGCTGTCGATCATGCTGAGAAATTCAATAGGATTAACATGGCTTTTGTGCATGCTGAGCTTTCATTTTGTGTCAACTCCAGGTTTTTGCTTGTGTGTCTGGCGTTGGCGTGGTGGATCAGTGAAAAGGAGTCGTGGTGTTGATCTAGGAACAGAGAGAGAGAAGAAAGGAGAGGACGGCAGTGGCTCAGGTTCCTGTGGTTCACGATCAAGTGTTCACCCAACTGCAGCTGTTATCAGTTGGCAGGCAGAGTAGTGGACATTTGCTCGTGGTTGGTGGTGTGTGTGCATTTCTCACAAAGAACACACCCTTTTGTCCCTTTTTATAACAGGGTGCATGGATTCCTCTGATCCTACCACATCTAAGTTTTCAATTTCGAGCATTTGTCACTTTTTTGTCCTTACGGTACGTCCACACAGCAGCTTTAAAAAAATCTTCCAACGCTTCTCTGCCCGTTCACTTTGAATGGGGGTGACGTCACTTTGCCTCGCTTTTCACCGAACTGCATTGTGGGGAAGCAAAGCGAAGATTTCCAGGATTTTCAGGATTTAAAAGTTGAGCAATGTTCAACTTTTGAAGCTGAGCTGGAAGCGTCAGCCAATCAAATCCCGTTTATGCAAATCTGACAGTGCAAGCGCTAGCCAATCAAACAGCGTGCAAACTGAGAGAGCCAGACCGCAGTTCATTTCCTCATATTCCAAACGAGAAATTACGGTAGCAAATCACCCGGTTCTTTACGGCCAGAACTATTTACCGGGATACAAACCGGAGGAACCAGGCATGGAGGGAGGTGGCAGAGACAGTGGGTGAAACTGGTAGGTTTTCGCCTGTTTGGGGAGTATATATATATATATATATATATATATATATATATATATATATATATATATATTTATATATATATGTATATTGCTCGCATAAAATCCCCGGGTTTTTTTGCTTTGTATGGCGGGGGTGGGAGATTCATGTGATTGGTTGTTGGTCGCGTTGCTCGCAAAAAATCCCCAAGCTCCCAGACACGCCCACCTCCAAGATTTTCAAGATTTTTTCAAAGCTGCTGTGTGGACGGGCCGTTCGTGTCACTTTGACCAAATACAACACATTCTCACTCCCAACTCGTCCTATAGTGACGTTATGAGCTGCTCCGACCCTCGGTCATGACGGACTCCAAAAGCCCGACATTATACAATCAAACAAATAAATAAACACAAGGATAATTGTGTCTTAGTGTTGAGTAAATAACATATTCTAATTAGAAGGAAAAAACAGTGAAACAATACAGATTTCAGTTTTCTGAGCCCCTACTCTCCCCATAACTGACGGGAACAAAAGTCTGAGATTACACAATTAAAATAAAGAAGTAAAAACAATAAGTGTGGCTTGATCTTGAGTAAGAAAGAAGTTGATGTGAGAATGGGTCGGCGGAGAGCATCTCAACTCGTCTACTACCAGCGTTCAGGGAGCTCTATGCGAGTCAATGGGACTCACTGATAGTTGAAACTCAACGCTAAAGGGTTTCCCACTGCGTTAGAAAGAGACGCCAAGGGATCCTGACACAACGTCACTATAGGACGAGTTGGGAGTGAGCGTGTGTTGCCCAATACCACAAACCACGCATGTTGCTCATGTCATACCGTAAGCATGGTGTAAAGCAGCATTAGCCGCTGCCATCCCTTAATGAACTACTTTACAGGATTAGCGTTTGTAGCTCACCTCGGTAAAGAACTCTCTGTGTGATTATTTAGGGCCAGGCAATTATTCCGTTGGCCTAATGCTGGCTCTAATGAAGGCAGAGGTTTATAGTTAATGAGGCTTTACAGACGTGTTTGTCATGTAATGGCAAGTCGTGAATTTAAGCCGTGCTACCAAACTGCTTCGACACACAGAAGCCAAAGTCTCAAACCGTGATGGAAACAGAAGATAATAAATACAAGATGTTGGGAGACAGAGATCATAGGGAGGAGAAAAGCCGTGACATGAAGGCAGTTTGTGTTTGCTGTCAAATTGAATTGGTGTCACAGCTGCTTGATAATGATGCGTCTCCGTTATGCTAACATTCATATTCCTTTTTATGTAAAGCAAAGTTTTATGCCGATTACAGTGCGTTTTGAACACAACAAATCGGTTGGATCTCTTTTAAATCCAACCGCAACCAGAATCTGTGTTAAAGATCTTCCTTATTTGTTATCTGCTTTCTTTCTTTTTTAAAGCACAGCATCACACTGCTGGCATTGAGCTGTTCATCACAAGGTAGCCACGCCCTGAAGCCAGCTATTTTACTTTAAATGGGACAATAGTCACATCATAGTGTATTATGTTCGTAACCTGTCTTTAAATCAGGCTTTATAATTATTTGAGTGACCGAGATCATGTAAGTGTATTTCAAGTTTACTATGTATTAATGTATTGAGCTGTACTTAAATCAGGTTTTCAAATGGTTTGATTGATAGAGATCATGCAATGTTATTATGTGTTTATTGATTGTTATGAACCTGCCTCAGGGCCACAGATGGAAATTAGCCATTAGCTATAATCTGGCATATTGCATCTCTTCTCTTTGCTGACATTCATGTGTTTGTATGCATGGTCCTTCTATAAATACAAACATATACATATATAGGTATATACGTATATATACCGTAACTTTCGGACTATAAGCCGCGCCTTTTTTCCCTTTTTTCGACGCTGCGGCTTATATAACGGTGCGGCTAATCTTTGGATTTTTCCAGCTAACGGCCACTAGGGGACCTCCTAAATCTATGCGTTTTACAGGTTACAGTCCACCACCTTTAACTCTATGGGCTCTATGGCCGCGCCCCCCACCTTTAAGCGGCGGGCTCCAGCAGGAAAAGCTGGAGGCCGGAAAAGAGTGAGACAGGTAGCGCGCAAAAGTAAAAGTGGAACCGAGAGTGGTACGAGAGACAGAACGAGAGCAAGACAGACAGACATTACGAGAGCGAGACAGTTTGTCCCCGTACCACTGGTTGAAAACCACTGCTGTAGATCACTGCCGGTACGTGCGCTGGGAGCGCACCGTTTAAGTTTGAAAGTTGAAAAGTTTGTGTGTCTGAAACGCTATGTGATACAGTACAGTTTACACAGCACATGTTCTGTAGCTGCTATTGCACTAAATGCTAACACTTGAATACGTTATGCAAATATGCAACTTGTTTGTTGAAATGTTAATAAATGGGAGCTTCCTCAAACAGCCATCTCTTTCCCAACAATCCCCTCTGTGCACGAACCCTTACATATGGTAATGAAACATTAAAACACCTGCGGCTTATAGTCCAGTGCGGCTTATATATGTACACATCATTCCATTTAGCTGCTGCGGCTTATACTCAGGTGCGCCTTATAGTCCGACAATTACGGTATATATATATATATATATATATATATATATATAGGTACATCTAGTGATTAATACCAGGACATCATCAGGGAAAGGTTGAAAAGGCATTTTTTGTATAGACTTCAATACAACCAGGATTCATTTCCTACCAGTGGAGAGTCATTTGATGGGAAACAGGTTTAGGCTAGAGTAATGGGACGACAAGCAATCAAGACAATACATGTATCAGGTAAACGTTAGACATCAGTATGTGAGAAGTAAGGGTCCTTTTCTCAATGACTTCTAAACACATACGCTTTTTTGCAACAGGTCAATGTTGTGTGGAGCATATCTTCTGTTTCACGCAACTCTTGACATACAATTAGCTTCCTGTTTCTGCAAAATCTTTTTTCCTATATAGTCCACTCCTTATTTATTTGGGATTTGAACCGGCGACCCTCCAGTTACAATGCTAAATCCCTACAGACAGAGCATTGAACATCATGCTGTATGAAGCGTTGTTGAGCTTTAGGACCAGCGCTATACAAATCCCATGTTTTATTATTATTATTAATATGATTAGTCTTTACAGTACTTAGAAGACCCCTTCTGGAGGGGTGACTGTGGCTGTGAGGGAGTGTGGGTTCGATCCCAGCCCATGCAGTCAACATGTCGATGTATCCTTGGGCAAGATACTGAACCCTGAGTTGCTCCCGATGGCCAACGGTGTGTGAATGTGTGTGGATGTTAGTTCCGAGAGTAAGGTACACTGCTCTGTGTGAATGGGTGAACGACATGTAGTATGTAAAGCGCTTTGAGGGGTCTTAAAGCGCTACATAAGTACAGTCCATTTACCATTTACTAGTGATTGAGACCTTAAAGTCATATGTAAAAGGTTCACTCTGGTGTTTAATCAAGAAGTAGTGTCCTTTTCTCATAGACTTCTAGAACAAAGGCTTCTCTTGCAACCAGTGCCATTTGATACAATACAGTAAGGAACAATGCACCATATTGTGGCAGCACTGAGGGGTACTGTTTCATGTTTTAATTAAGCGTTTCTGGAGGATTTTCTTTCTTGGACAAAGTGTGCTTCAGGTGCAGTTTCAGTTCTCTCTAAGCCTGAGCGCTGCAAAGCATCATTCATCTCTTTGATAGCAAGGTCCAACGTTCTCGTGGACACTGTAGGGCATCTTTTAAAAAATTGCATTGCATGGATATTTCAACCGTGGTTCTCGAGTAACGCTCGCTGCTTTGTATGATATGTTAAGATTGCCCGCTTTGCTCAGGGGCACCTCAACATTTTCTGTCAAGAGACCGAGCCGCATATTTCATTCTTTTTTTATTCTCTGCTCAGATCATTTTTTCTTCCCTGAGTCATTTGAGTATAGCTGCCTCTTTCAAGGTAACGACTGGTTTCATGAATTACTGTGATGTGAATTGGTTTATTGAAGGTTGAGCAAATCACCAGGTTGAGCCGTTCGTTGATTTCTTCAGTGAAAGGTGGAGCATGTGTTTCTGCCCTGCTATTCTTTCCATAAGGTCCGTACATGTCTTCATGCAATTTACAAAGAAAAAGGCTCTCCAATCAGAACTGGTGGAAGAAATACTCGATTGTTACACTTAGCAGGAATACCATGTTGTTACATTTCTCTGTTAGAAATAACAGTCTTGCCTTCAAAATGCTATAGAGTAAAAGTTCAAAAAATAATGGCTTCCACATATAGTAAGGTACCAAAAGTAAAAGCACTTGTGGGACTAAAACATAGAAGACTGGCTTCCAAAATGTAGAAGTATAAAGTAGCCTGAAACAAAAATACTTTACTTACATGTCAGACGCTTTTACACCGGGGGGGAAAAACGCGTCATCTTCAGGAAACAGCGTCCGAGGGCATCTTAATATTTAATAAACTATTAATGTTTTATATCCACGTTACAGGAAGAAACTCAGCTAACTGATTTTAAAAAAAAAAAATTTTAATCCCACAATGCTAACGCTCAGCCTCTGAATTAGCAACGAGAGAAAAAATGCTGACACATCACTGCACATAAACTCACTCATAACACCCTTATTACTTATCTTAACTGCACATCCAACATATCGACTAGCATCGTGAGATGACACAGAATCGATAGGTACCTACATCATCACTCTGTGATAAGAACTCGCGAAGAAAATAACAAGAACAGACATCAAAACACATGGCGCTAGGTAGCTAAAAACGGCAAAATGAATTACCTTTGTCGTTGTCTGGTCAAAAGTGTTCTTCAATGGCATTAAAACGATAAAAACGCTGCTGAAGTTAATCCATAGGTTAATCCAATGTGTCTGTGTCACTTTGAAATGATTTCTGATAATCCATAAGCAATAAACCTGCTTTTCCGTTTCCAGATGTCAGAGCGAGAAATAGGTTCACTCTGATGCAAAGCTGCGTGCGCAAAGCCCCCACCTTTTTTTTTTACCGTGTGTGTGTGTGAGGAAATTCCCCTTTGATTCTATTGGCTCTAACGGTCAAAAAGAGATGTCAATCACCAAAATCGACCAATGGGTTCCAGAGAAACGGCAAAAACGTCCATTTCCACCCAAATCACCTCAGAGGTGGAGTTTTTTTTTCTAAATCTCTCTCAAAAGGTCAAATGTCACTTGTTTTGCATCAATCTTGATACAGGGTACTTATTATATGTTGTACTTTGGATTCCTAAAGCTTTTAGTCTACCTTACCATCATCCAAGGGTAGTTTTCACTATAAGTAAAAAATAATCTTTGGACGGACACTATAATTTACAGTTTTTACCATGTTCAATCTGAATTTTCTTTAAAATAAAAACATCTATATTGATTCTGACTTTTCTACATCCAACTCACAGGTTTATCATTACTTTTAGAAAAAATATTATTAATTTAACCCTTTTAGAAGGGAAGATATGGTCATGTGTTCTGGGAATATCATTTTCGAGCCTGAGACCTGAAAAATAGGCTCAGTGCTTAACAGGTTAAATCACGTCCACATAGTACATAAACAAAAATCTTGAGTTAATATACGCCATGAGATCCAACAACAGAATATCAGTGCTAATCGTTCCCTTTGTAGTACATACTGTGGATACTGTACACGAGCCACTGGAGTTTAAATAGAGGCGCTGCTGTCTGCCAGGCTGAGTGGTGAAGGTGAGACACCCTCAAAGAGAGGGGATGTCAGTGTGGACTCTTATAGGACCTCACGCTGTTCTGTACAATAGCTTGATTTGTCCTGTGTGTGTGTGTGTGTGTGTGTGTGTGTGTGTGTGTGTGTGTGTGTGTGTGTGTGTGTGTGTGTGTGTGTGTGTGTGTGTGTGTGTGTGTGTGTGTGTGTGTGTGTGTGTGTGTGTGTGTGTGTGTGTGTGTGTGTGTGTGTGTGTGTGTGTGTGTGTGTGTGTGTGTGTGTGTGTGTGTGTGTGTGTGTGTGTGTGTGTGTGTGTGTGTTTGATCCCCTCCCACTCTTGTTCTGGAGAATCAGCTGGAAGGCCTGGAGAAGTCATTACCTTTGGATGGAGCCATAATGGATTTTCGCTCCACTAAATCACTGTGGCTCTTTTGGCTGTTTGAGTTTGATCACCGACCGTTTCTGGGCATCCAATAAAAACTCTCTTTTTTTTCCTTTATGTTGCTGGAGGGTGTGTGTGTGTGTGTGTGTGTGTGTGTGTGTGCGCGCAAATGTGTGTTCATGTGCATGCGTCACTCAATTGATTTGCTAACATCTTAAGGCCCAGCGCCAGGTCCGTGCTCTCGCTGCGTTTACGGCCCTGACTGAGAGAGTCCTTCTCAGTTTATGTGGTTGTAATTGTGGTTTTATGAAAGATACTTGTACCTGTCTGCATGTGTTGGATGTGTGGGCAGTAGATTACCTGTTGCTCTGATCAATATCTCTACCTTTCAGCTATATCTTTCTGCCGTCCAAGCAGCAGCCTCATTCTTCACATTGTGATTCACCCCGCTGGCTTTTGAAGTGTCTTTCACACACATTTTGGTCGGGAGGGAATCAATAATACTTCTTTAGAAAAACAAACTCAGCATGTCAGTAATAAGTATTATACTCCCCTGTCATCTTGTATTATGTTCTGGTAGAAAATTGCCCCACCCCTCCTGCTGTAAGTGCAGCAAATATACAACCGGGTATATATCATTTTGTAACCCTCTAAATAAAATCCCCTAAAAGCAGAGATCCAGGCCAGACGTAGCCATATATTTTGTGTTAAGAATTATTAGGTGCAACGTTGTTATTTTCAGTACTTGCTTTAGAAAAAAAACATCTACTAATTTGTTGGCTTTGAAAACATTTGAGAAAGTGTCTTTAAAAAACTTCTATAGTCAAACTAAAACAGCATGGTGTTCATACATGTTCCAGAGGTGGCCAACATGTGAAGACAAGACAATGGGATCAATCAGGAGTTCAGAGATAGATACACTTTGTTATCTAGTGGTGCACGATATTAGGAATTATGACGTCATCCCGATAAAAGTATTAATAGCCCCGATAATATACAATATATTTTGGGGGTAAAAAAAAAGAAAAGAATACTGCGGTGTGGGTGGATTGGGATGAGGGGCGCTTGTTTTTCACTCGGCTCCTCCCGTTTTGCCAGTACTGTGTTATTAGTGGTTTAGGAAGAGGGGAGTTTTTCACAAATCCAGCGCTCCCTAACTCATGCCTGGCTGTGACGTAAAGGCTGTGCGGCCGTGAAGCCAGGACAGTAAACAAACATGTCGTCGGTAGTATGGGACTATTTCAAAGTTTCAGAGTTAGATAGTTCGCTTGCTATTTGTATTAACGAATGCAATGCAGAAGTTCCACGAGGAGGGAAAAAGGCAACGAGCTATAATACTTCCAACCTGATTAGTCACCTGAAACATCGCCATGGCTACGATGGTGTGTTAAAAGCCTACGAAGACGCCTGCGCTGCTAAACTAGCGGCGAATCCAAAGCCAGCTGCAAAGGCACCGGGGCTTTTACCTATCGACGAGGCTTTGGAAAAAGGCAAGAAGTTTGCCAGAGACGACACCAGGGCTAAAACGAGGAAAAAACTACAGGTATATTTAATATATATATATATATATATTATAATCGGTTATCGGTATCGGTCTTGAGAAGCAGGAAGTTATCGGTATCGGTATCGGTCTTGAGAAGCAGGAAGTTATCGGTATCGGTATCGGTTTCAAAAAACCAATATCGTGCATCCCTACTTTGTTATATTTGTTCTTGATGTAGAATTTGGTATTATTAACGTATAACAGTTTGATGTACATCTGCAAATCTGGATATCTCACTTTAGGCTTATTTACAGGGAAGTTACTGCAGTCATCTAAGAAACAGTCTGGCTCATAACAACAATCACAACCTGTAGCGTTAACCTTTTCTTTGGCTTTCTGGCCAATCTTATTGTGTTTCAATGAATTCTGTCACGGATAAGACAATTGTACGTGACCAACATGTTATAAACATTACATTACATGCATACTTGTCAACCCTCCCGATTTTCGCGGGAGACTCCCGATTTCATTGCCCCCTCCCGGTGTCATATTTCTACCGATTTCTGACTAAATCAGATTTACTCAGTCTGTTTCCACTCGGACTTTAATACAGCTACACCATTGTTTGGTTTCCATGGTAACACGTCTCTTTAGCAGCGCGCACAACTGAAAGTCTGAGAGGGTGAGGAAGATAGTCACAAGAATCGACAACTCTACCCTCTGCTCACTCCTTTCCAGCCCACACATAATGCTCCATCAAGACAGTGCACTTACAACTACACTAAGCATGTTAATGTGAATCTAATACAACTCCAGCAACCCCCCCGCGGTGGTTTTGAAATGCTCCCGATTTCTGAGGTCTCAAGGTTGGCAAGTATGATTACATGTCACTTGTTAGATGCTTTTATCCAAAGAGACTTACATACTCAATACTGTGGACGATCCCCACAGGAGCACTTTGGGGTGAAGTGTCTCAGGGACACAACGACATGCTGACTGCAGCGGGGTTTGAACCTGTGACCCCCTGATCCCAACACATATGCACAACCCACTGCGCCACACGCCTCCTAAACAACTTTTATGAACTAAAAACACTGCTTAACGGTTAAAGTTAAAGCAAAAAACGAAACAAAAGCCCAAATAAAGAAAACATGTCAACGCTGTGTCGATCAGGAGCCCTGCCCTAACACTTTAATGTCTACTTTACACTAAATGGGACCATCACTTACAAAATGAACGTCATGCTGTATTAAAGAAGACTTGAAACTAGAAATAAATATTGGTTAATATAAACCAAGTATGACTTTTATACAACTGGACTTGTTTGGACAACCATGGAGTGCCATTTGATTAAATGCAGGTTCAGTTCGTTTGGGAGGTTGCAGCTTTGACATAAACCTGTAGTATGTGAGTTATAGAGGTTCTTCATGCAGGCTTTAATAACTTCAGACCTTTCCCCTGCTCCCATTCCTCATGATAAGCTTACTGGCTGCTGACAGTATGCCCTGCAGACATGAAAGTGGTATCTTCTCATCTAACTCGGCAAAAAAGAACAAGGATATGTTCAAAAGTGTTTACACGCTGGCTGGCCTCAGACACGCTGCTCTTTAAGGCAGAGGTAACTTCCACACAAGTCTTTGAAATGTGTCCCTTATAGTCTTTAGCCCTATTAAACACTATGAGGCTGGAAATGCTGACAGCAGCAAATGAGTTGAATCCTAAATGCTGAGTCAGCGTGAAGTGAGGGTGAGATGAAGCACAGTCACAGGGAGGCTACCTGTGAGTCAAGGTGAGCAGACGCTGTTCTCATTTAATCACATTTCACCATCTAGCCATTTAGTCGAAGCCGTTACTGAGAGAGCGCAGGTCGGCTTCTGATCACTGGAGCGTACAGAGACAAATGAAACGTCCAGTCTGATCGAAGTATTCTGTTTTAATCCACACGCAGTTCAGGTTTTCGATATTAACACGTTAATGCTCACAAATAATGGAAACCTAAACATGGCAAATGATGTTTTTAAGCCCATTTATCACATTACAAAGTTTGACCCCACTTTATTCATGTTCGAGGTTCAAGGCTTGTACAGTATTTGTCATTTGTACATAGCTACAGTGTAGTTATGTCGATGAACATCTTAGATCACAGGCTGCTCCAACAGAGCAACACATTGAAACAGAACAACAGAAAAAAATAGTGGAAGTAAATACAAAAAAATTGTAAAGAACTAGTTTTTATATAATGATTTGCATGGTAGTGAAAAGACGAAGAAAGCTGAGGAACTGACACAAGCTGCCATAACACCATCCAGTGTGTCCTGGAGCGCACATTATACAGAGGGTGACCCTGGTGGCTCTCTGTGACAGCAGCTTTGTTGATGCTGTAGCTACGTGTTGAAAGCTTTTCTGACTTCTTTATTACAAAAACACTATGTGTGGATTTGATTGATTCCCTCCCAATACACCAGTTAGTAACATAGGATTAGGGATGCACGATATTGTTTTTTTGAAACCGATACCGATAACTGCCTGCTTCTCAAGACCGATACCGATAACCGATAATAATATATATATATATATTAAATGTACCTGTAGTTTTTTCCTCGTTTTAGCCCTGGGGTCGTCTCTGGCAAACTTCTTGCCTTTTTCCAAAGCCTCGTGGATAGGTAAAAGCCCCGGTGCCTTTGCAGGCGTCTTCGTACGCTTTTAACACACCATCGTAGCCATGGCGATATTTCAGGTGACTAATCAGGTTGGAAGTATTATAGCTCGTTGCCTTTTTCCCTCCTCGTGGAACTTCTGCATTGCATTTTTTAATACAAATAGCAAGCGAACTATCTAACTCTGGAACTTTGAAATAGTCCCATACTACCGACGACATGTTTGTTTACTGTCCTGGCTTCACGGCCGCACAGCCTTTACGTCACAGCCAGGCATGAGTTAGGGAGCGCTGGATTTGTGAAAAACTCCCCTCTTCCTAAACCACTAATACCACAGTACTGGCAAAACGGTAGAGCCGAGTGAAAAACAAGCGCCCCTCATCCCAATCCACCCACCCACAGTCTTTTTTTCTTTTTTTTTACCCCAAAAATATATTGTATATTATCGGGGCTATTAATACTTTATCGGGTTTATCGGCATGACGTCATAATTCCTAATATCGGGCCGATAATTATTGGGCCGATAATTATCGTGCACCACTAGATAAGATGGAACGTTATGTATCCCCTTGGGGTCATGCAGGCGTTTATAGCAGCAACAGGGTCAGGGTTAAAAACAGGATTCACAAAAGGTAAACATAAAGAGAAAATAGGATAAGAATAAAGTGATAAAGTGATCACATAACTGTTGAAACCAGATGTCATTGAGCATTTGAATGAACATGTTCAGTATATTTACATCAACGTGCAGATGTGAGTAACCGCTTATTATGTATATACTACTAATACTAGTATTTTAAACGTGTGATGAAGCAAGATTGACGCCACCAGTTTTTAGACATGCATATAGACATGTAGGTAAATCACATAAATTGCCATGACACACACACACACACACACACACACACACACACACACACACACACACACACACACACACACACACACACACACACACACACACACACACACACACACACACACACAGAATCAGATCAAAAACAGGTTTATTACCAGTTAGGTTGACATGTACGATGAATTTGATTTGATGCCATGGTGCATACATAAAAGTTTAACAAAAACACACACACACACACACACACACACACACACACACACACACACACACACACACACACACACACACACACACACACACACACACACACACACACACAGCTTCATAACTGTACCCTGAGGCAGCTGCTAGCCTCTGTGATCCAGGCGTGTGTCAGGGCAGCTTACCCTCCTCTCCGCTACATTACCTGAACCAGGCCTGGGGATGATCAGCCCACACACACGCACACACGCACACACACACACACACACACACACACACACACACACACACACACACACACACACACACACACACACACACACACACACACACACACACACACAGATACACACACACACACACACACACACACACACACACACACACACTGCAGTATTTACCGCATCGCTGCCTTGCTTGGCCTCCAGTGGCCGGATCGCGCTCTGCCCCTGAGCAGCAGACATGTCGGTGTGCAGACAGACGGGCGATGAGTCTGAACGTGTCAGGCTCAATTCAGACCAGGATATTTCAAACATATGTGATTGAAATATTCTGCTCAACATTAGACAAGTGATGGATAGTCATTGCATGCAGAGGCAGGAAATATCTACTCAAGTAAAGTACACTTGTGTGGTATTACTATATTTAAGTATGTTTTCTACTGCTATGATACACAAGGGTTATGTACGTTAAAGGGGACATGTAAAGGTGTTTTACAGAGAGAAATTATCATGCATTTATAAAAGCATACATTGTTAGGGCTTAAACTGCCAGATTATATTAAGTATAGCGAATAATGTCTCCAACAGCAACCCGTTTTTTAAAGTGAAATACTTAATGAAATACACTCACTGACATCTTACAGTTTTTATAACGCACAATTATTACCTATTTTAACATATTTTGCCAAATCAGCAAACATTTGAATGCAAACAGGGATCTTTGTATTACATTATATTGATTAAATACTGTGTTAGAACATGGTGAGCATATTTATCCGTTTTTCTGAACAAAAAAAGAAAGAAAAAATGGCAAGTTATGAGTAAAAAAAAAGTCAGAGAGGGCTAACACATTACCGCTCTTACTAATCTTGTGCAGATGGATATTTAAGTGTGAGAAACGTTCCTCCTTCAGCACAGGTGTTTAAGGGTCGGACCTTATTTACACCACGCTGTGTGCCACTGATTCACGCACTTCATGAGTAATACAATGTGAAAAGTAGATTTCTCTTGGATGAAAAACATCAGCTGATCACAAACCTTCGTGTTCACCCTTCGACTCAGTTGCTACACGGCCAGCCATCCTAATTGGCTGTAATGCATTCTTCTGAACGCATGCGACAGATGGGGACTGCCAAGAAAAAAAACATCGAAAAGGCGCACCGGGTAAAGTGCTTCCCGTTATATCTCTTCCCAGAAACTGAAGTCCATCTTCCATCACGTCCGTCGGCATATGGTGTTGCTTTTCAGCTCAAGCCACAGATAGACCCTTTTAGTGGACAAAAAGGATTTGGATTCTGCCTGCCTGCAACCTCTCAGCCGCAGCATTATCTCACATGGCTTTCCATTGCTGTTTCTGCACCTTCTATGGAAAAATGAAAAATAAAAAAGGGCCTGTTTATTATTTATCTCTGCTAAAAGTTGCATGAGAGCCTTCCCCTGCGCTCTGGATCGAGTATAGAGTGCAGGGTGGCCTGGGGATGGAGCTGTAGACATGCTGTTTTTGGAACAAATAGGATTGCTATTTTTTGTTTTATTGTATTTCGGACTGTCAGCTGGGCTAACAGCTAAGTGCCCTCTGTCCTGGTGGTGTCTCTCTGCAGAGCAGCACACACCGCCACACGTTGTAAAGTGGTTCTCTTCGATGCACTTTGACCGGGTGTTTGCAAGCTTCTTCCCTTTTAGGTCTATCAATAGTTCAGAAGGTGGTCGTAGGGTTTTCTGAGTTGAAGAATATAGCTTAAAATAGCCTAACATCTTTTAAAAAAGTCAGCATATGGCAGAATGTAGGAAGTAGAAGTCTCTTTTACCGCAGGCTTTCTAAACCGCTGCGGCAATTTGGATCCATCCCCAAGAGGAATTGTGGAGAAAAATATCATCCTGCTTCTTTTTGTAAAAAGCTACGAGCGCTAGCAGTCAGAGAGACATTTGTCTGATAATGAAAACATGTGTGGTTACATTCTAAACCATTTAAAGACAGCTGTTTTCAGTAGAGCCGGACAATAAGGTCCATCAAAATGCATCAGGGACGACTTCAATTAGTATCGATCAGGAAAACCGCGGCTCCAAAGTGCTTTTCTTTTTTTCCATTGTGGGATTTATCAGGAATAGAGAAAAACATCAATCATTCACTATAAGTATTGTGAGACGGAGCAAAAAGGCTCAATTGGTTTTGAACAATCACACTTTCAAAAGAGAAAACGTTTTATTTAGAAAAGGGAAAATGTACAGGGAACAATTGAGTAATGAAAAAAGCAAATCCACTGTTGGTGTTTCTTTGGCCTTGTTATTAAACAGCTAGATACTAAATCAACCAACGAATTGAATCACAGCGTTGATTAAAAAGGATTTTATTGATTTGATAATGATTTTATTGATTTAATAATGATTTTATTGCCTCCTCTGTTTCACTGTGTACTAACGGCTGGAGTTACAGCAACGTGAATTAAAGTGACGGCACTAATGGAGGTTTTCTGTAACCGTTTGAGTCTTCTAACGGTTTGCTTTTCCATTAAACGCTATCAGAGCCCATACCGTTTTCCCTTTAGTGTTTACTTCCTGTCTGTCTTCTTATGATGTTCCCTTTAATGTTTACTTCCTGTGTGTCTTATTATGCTGTTCCCTTTAGTGTTTACTTCCTGTCTTGTCTTCTTCTGCTGTTCCCTTTAGTGTTCACTTCCTGTCTTGTCTTCTTCTGCTGTTCCCTTTAGTGTTCACTTCCTGTCTGTCTTCTTCTGCTGTTCCCTTTAGTGTTCACTTCCTGTCTGTCTTCTTCTGCTGTTCCCTTTAGTGTTCACTTCCTGTCTGTCTTCTTCTGCTGTTCCCTTTAGTGTTCACTTCCTGTCTGTCTTCTTCTGCTGTTCCCTTTAGTGTTCACTTCCTGTCTGTCTTCTTCTGCTGTTCCCTTTAGTGTTCACTTCCTATCTGTCTTCTTCTGCTGTTCCCTTTAGTGTTTACTTCCTGTCTCTCTTCTTCTGCTGTTCCCTTTAGTGTTCACTTCCTGTCTATCTTCTTCTGCTGTTCCCTTTAGTGTTCACTTCCTATCTGTCTTCTTCTGCTGTTCCCTTTAGTGTTTACTTCCTGTCTGTCTTATTCTGCTGTTCCCTTTAGTGTTCACTTCCTGTCTGTCTTCTTCTGCTGTTCCCTTTAGTGTTTACTTCCTGTCTGTCTTCTTCTGCTGTTCCCTTTAGTGTGTACTTCCTGCCTGTCTTCTTCTGCTGTTCCCTTTAGTGTGTAGTTCCTGTCTGTCTTCTTCTGCTGTTCCTGTTAGTCTTTTACCCTTCACTGGCGACAGTTAAGTCATCATAAATAACGTTTCGGTGCTCTCGAAAAAATATAAAAATCAATATTCAGAACGCATTCAAGTCCTCGATTGTAACACCTTTACCACGTACATCCCACTGTTGGCACATATGCTTTCAAGTAGGATTACCTAATCTTTTCTACGATAATCTCTATTGGCTCCATAATCATAAACACATTTATTTGCTGCGTTGAACTTCCATTCAACCTCCCAACCATACAGTATATTCTTCGTCCTGGAGGACTTTGCTAATGATTATTGCGCTCATATTTTCTGCAATTTACAAAAGGCCTTGCAATAGACTCGTGGCGTATAGTGCTGATGAGTTTCCTCACAGTTAATGAACATTAAGGGACTCAGTCTGAGTCGACAGCCTTCATGGAGTCCATAAAGTCCTCCTCACAATAATGCAATATTTCACCACTGTTCCCTGAAGGCCTCACAGTGTCAGCAGGAGGCGTTCAAAGTGCTGCCCTTGTTGTTTCCATTCAAATCAAAAGATGCTCAAGCCCTGATGTGGCTAAAAAAAACACATGAGCTAATTGTAAATGGTTCCTACTAGGCAAGTCAAATTTATTTTAAAATCAACTTTATATAACAGCAATTAAAGATGAAAAAGGACGTCAATTACTTGCATCTTAAGGACTTTTTTAACAAAATCTTATGAGTGTTATGCTTCTGCTACTGTATCTCGATCAGTCGGACGTTAGTTGGAGAGTCATTTGATTAAAAACAATATAATATTCTTAATTTAAATCGCAGGCTTTTATATTTATTTGTGGAAACCAATATATTCCTGTATGATATATACTTCAAATGTAATTAATGTCACTCATTCATGTTGTTAGGATATATAAAGAAAGATTGTAACACACAGTGGGTGTTTCTCAATGTCGAGTACGCTTGCTTGGTAGCACATGTCTTCCGAGTCACTTGCTTCAGGAGCGAGGCAAGAATCCTTCCTGGCATTCGGAAAACAAAGAGTGGAACAGGGGAGCAAGTGTGCAGGTGTGCGTCATATGAGAGGCCCCGCCTTACATTTTCCGCCACAGATTTGGGGAAATTGGTCCGTGTGCAAAGCATTGTGGGGATTTTTAGACCGCGGAGTCTACACATGTGCAGACTCAAAATGAAGTACGCCGGGCTCGGTAGAATTCCAAGTATGCTGGAGATTGGAACAGTCCTTCGGCGGCACTCGATGACGTAGTATGCTTGAAATAGTGGCTCTGGAGCATCCTTACTCAAGATTGAGAAACACCCAGTGTCAACAGGAGGCATTCAAAGTGCTGCCCTTGTTGTTTACATTCAAATAAAACATATTAAAGCCCCTTCAGAAGACCATTAGGGTTAAGGACAGATTTGCACGCATGTTTAATGTAACATCAAATAATTATTGACATTAACACGAGAGATATTCAGTAAAATATTACTTATTTTTTAACTGAGATTCTCACATTTCAATGACAGTTTTCTGCAGTCATATTCTAAAGATAAGGTGTACTTTATTGATCCCTATTTGGGAAATGTTTGCGTTGCAGCAGCATGAAAGAGAAGGCATTGCGCATTAGATCAACTAAAACAGGAGTGATAAACAATTCTAAAATGTTAGCATCTCAGTTATCGGCAGACAGTCAGTAACCTGTGTTGTAAGAGTACTTGTAGAAACAGTATTTATAAAGAAGTGTAGCTTAGTCAAACATCTCTCGCCCTTTGTTCCCCCGCGGAAAACTTCAGCATGATTCCAGTTTGGATTTCCTAAGTTGTGAGGTGTGAGGTGTTGCTCACGAGAGAGTATCCACTCAGAGGTGATTCTCCGGGTCTGAGGTGAGACTCCAGACTAATTAAAAAATGAATCACGAAAGATTTAAAAGAGAGAGAGAGGCTGCATGCTGGGAAGGTTTTGAACCCCCCGCTGCAGCAGCTAGTTTATTCAGTGTGAGGTTTAGCCGTCGGGCGGCAAACTGCTCACGTTATGTAAGAGTCACATGTTCACTCCCACGCTTAGAGTACTGACGGATACAAAACACCAGCTACTGCACATTCAGCTCCTAAATCAATGATGTGACAGTCATAATGCAATACGGGCCATTCCACAGAATTGGTTGGAAATATTTTGAAATGTTTTTTTCCCAAAACGTTGTCCATATCTAAATTGCACATATCTAGTAAAACAACCATATCGTATTTTCAGACTGTATTGGAATTAGGGCTGCACGATATTGGAAAAAACTGACATTGCAATATTTTTTTCCCCTGAGATATATATTGCGTTTTTTTTAACTATATTTAACTGGGTGAAGGATTTTAGTCACGGACGTCTGGATCTTAACTGGTTGACTCATCATACTCAGCAATGTTCTTCCTCTACTAAAAATGTTCACTACTGAAAGCTAGTGAACACTGTAGTAAAAAAGTATATAACAGGGAGTGTATGCACAGCAACGTATCCATCCACATGTATTAATGGCAATGTTGTGAATAGTGTAACATAGGTGAGTTTGGTTTAACAGTTTCCTTTACAATCCAGTATATTCTCTGTTTTCTAATTTATTCTAATTGTTTTTTTACTGCAACATGACAGAACAACAGCTACTGCACATCCAGCTCTTAAATCCATGAGGAGGTGACAGTCATAATGACATGTACAGTATATAACAGGGAATGTATTTATATTATCATTGTCTTTACTATAACCCCACTCTGCCATGTTCTACAACCGCATATTCAAACATAGCTACTGCATGTTTTATGGCATCAACATAAATAAATATATATAGAGAGAATAAAGGAACAAGTCAATGCATATGATTATTCTGTTATTGTGATTATTATGAATATGTTTCATAATAATCATACTAATAAGTGTGCGCTTCAAGGTACTCAACATTCTTAAAACATTTATAATTCATTAATACCAAAAAAATGACCCTCTTAAGAATATAAAAACATACAACGTTAATTATAAATTAGAAGCAGCTTTGTTTTACTTGCATAGCAGTCAAATTAATCCATTACAGATATATACACATTACTGTTATAATAACAATACTGTACAGTTAGAGTTAAACTCAAATGCTACATGTGTTTGATAAATTAAATTCAAAAATATAAATAGAAAGTTAATAAGGTAACTTTTGGTAGAAATTAAGGCTTTTTTAAAAATAAATGAACCATTTTAAGTCATTTTGAATCTGCGTGACCTTTGTTACTGTAATCTTACTGTAAATAACCGTCAATTAATGATATTATGTATAAATATAAAGTAATGATCGTACCATTGGTGCATTAGTGAAAGTACTGTGCCATGTTAAATAACGACAACATCATACATATTACACACATGTATTGACGTCACTTTAGTGGTCATGTCTGCTGTATGGCTGCTTAGCGAACTTATGGTCGGCGTCTCTAAGTATGATAATTGAATACTCTAGAAATAAAATGCTTCCTCTATGTACTTTTAATTATACAGTGCATCTACCTAGATACGCAGTTTAATTAAAAGTGACAGTATCCACTTCAGCTTTAATATATTCTACAGTGACAACTTACAGTGCATTGTCTTTTTAAAAGTCATATATAAAATATATATATATATCACTGAATAATTTACCATATACTGTATAATGTATTATATATTATTCCACTTTATGCAAATGCAAAAAGTGTTTCATAGGTGTAATAAAATATTGGACCGTTTCTAAGCGAGCCACAGTTATATTGCAGTGAGAACATAATTCCAGCAAATGGCAGGAAGTGAACCAAAACGCAATGCATTATGGGTCATATGCACAGGTGTGAGATGGTGTGAGGTAGACGACAGGTGAACATGAGAGGAGTGACTGCTGCAGGAGGTCTCAACATCTTCAGAAGGAGAATACTTCATTTATCTCGGGGTGGACATCGATTTTGTGACAGATGCCAATTTAAGAATAATATGATATTAGATCAAAACAAAAAAAATGCGTTCAATTCAATTAAAAAATAATAACAATAAAATAAAAAGTATTGATAGAGATGAATCGCTTGGAGTAAAATGTGCACATTGTACTACAATTATAATAACAATAGACATGTACAAATGTGTTCCTATTACAACATATTAATTTTATTAATTAATAATACATAAATACATATTAATTATAATTTTTCAATACATATATATATATATCAATATTATCACAATCATTCATGTAGAAATACATTAATAAATTGTATTAATAAAGGTTTTAATGCTGAAAAAAAAGTATTGCTCTTCTGTAGATGTAGATTGTAATGCAACAATAATCCTAAACAATATGAGTATTGACCAGATGCCCCATTTCCCACCAATAAGACCATTGGTTACTGGGAATTTGAACCACTAGCCGAATGTACTGTGGGTTTAAATAAAATAAATATTGTTTTAAACGTATTGTACCTTTAACTTTAGTAACAGCTATCAGCTCGGTGAGCCTGAATGCACCGCGATGCTTCTGTTAAATATGGACCTGTCTTTCCATCCCATCTCCCTGTATTCCCACTGGCTAACGTTTTTTTTTTTTTGTTTGTTTTTTATTTATAGAAGGACCATGCATACAAAAACATTAATCTCAGCAAAGAGAAGAGATGCCAGATTATAGCTAATAGCTACTGTAATTTCCATCTGTGGTTCCCATCAGCCCCTCCCCAGTTCGCATTAACACACCTCTGGGATCAGCAGACCGTGTTATAGACAGAGAACAAGCCTCCATATTTCAAAAGGATGCTTAAAGTTTGAGCTCTAGGGAGTAATTGTTGTGTAATCACAACTGGGGGATTAATTATTCATAGAAGCTAACACAAAGTGAACCGAATCTCTTCCTGCTCTCACGTCTCCGTATGTCTCTCTATCATCTGATCTCCTCTCTCTTCCTCCATCTCTCCTTCCACACTAATGGAGTTAGCGAGCACAGAGGATAAAACAATTAAAACTAAATTCATTTGAATGAATTAAGGAGCAGGGAGCTGCAGTAGCTGACACTTCTGAGGCAAGACGAATTATCCTGCATGGCTGCTTTACTAGCATTGTACGAGCCTCGTCCCACCTCATTAACTTGTGTATTAACCCGTGACGAAGCATGGTTGGTACACAGTGATGCCAAATAGATGGGAGGGATGAATATGTGAGGAAGGAAATGGTTAGGGCTCATCAGTGGCGGCGCCAGGGTATTTGTGTTGGGTAATCTATGGTAGGGCTAACCCACACAGTGGTGGGGCTCAAGTCAGTTTGCAATGTAATTACATACACGCTATATCGCCCCCCTTGACAGTGAAACGCCACGCGTGAGGTTTAGATTATTTCCCTGTCTCAATCAAAATTGAATTGTATGAAATAAAAAGGCACATTTGTCTTGTAGTAAATAAAAAGGGATCACTGTGAACGATGGCACACGTTGAAGGTCCAATGGGGATACTGAATGGCGGTTCCGATCGATCTCAATCAGTAAGGCATGACGCAGACCCAACATTTCGTTGCTCTGATTGGCTGTAGGTCTATTCAAAATGCATTCGGAGGCATTTTGATCTGACCGCGGCCGCGCTGATATTATAACGCCAGAGAATTTCCACACCTTTAGTGTATACAACTCCCCCACTACTTAGACTATTCCTTGCACCCCTCTTCTAGCATAACCCTGAATGGTCTCAAACATATTGCGTCAGTAACGTGCACTTGTTGTTACAGCAGGATCAGTTTGTGTGTTGTGGACACGACCCGTATATTTTGCAATCCGTGTTCTCAACATGCTTACTTCAACATAATTTTTCATGGTGGGGCTAAGGTGGGGCAAAGCCATTTCTTGGTATGGCTACCCCAGCCATACCCTGGCGCCGCCACTGGGGCTCATGGATGTTTAAAGAGAACTGGATACAGCGTAGGAGACGGGGCCCGTTCATTCAAGTTGCTCCGTGGTGGACTCTTAAGAAAAAACGGCCTGGATCGTCTCTAGATCTAGACCCTAAATCTTCTCTGGATCTTTGGCGATCTTTCCTGCATCTTCACATAAGCTTCCATGGATCTTTCCTGGATCTTCCCTAAATCTTCTCTATGTTTCCTCTGGATGTTTGGTTATTATTCAATCTTTATTTCAGACTCAAGGTCCATATCACATACAAAATGACAAGAGACACATGAATAAATAAGATTAAAAAGCTAAACACAAAACAAACAAACAGATAAAAAACATAAAATCAGTCCCATCACAGCTAGCCACACATGCTCACTGTCTGTAGAGGCTGTTGCACCAATGTCTCCAAATCATGGAAGAGAACCGAGTAGAACTCTTCACAGGGTTAATTAAAATCGAGATAACATGATTGTGAGAGTCTTCTAGGCGACACATGAATTTGTACATTAACTTTCTTAAAAGGGCTCGGCAGGTAGGTACCCCCAAGTTAACAAACAGCTGGCTTATCTTTCCTACATCTTCCAATAGTCTTACCGAGATCTCCCTTTGATTTTCCCTGAGTAATTCCCATATCTTTCCTGGATCTTCCCTACTGTAGATCATGCCTAGGTCTTCCCTGGAAAATATATTTTTCCAGATGATTAACCGGAGTTCATCGTGTAAATGAAATGAGTGTCGGACATCTTATCTAACTTTTAAAACGTTTTTCTTCCTCGCAAAAATCAGATGACGTCTCACTAATTTCAGTCAATGGGAAAAAGTGTCTTTGGGCCAAAATGACCTCTGGAACCGACACTGAAGTTGTATTACCGATGTTTGGACACTATAGTTAAATTAGCTTCACACTAGGGCTGTACCCGAATATTCGAATATTCGAATATCCGAATATTCGTTCGTTGGAGTACTATTCGGGTTTCAATTTCGTTATTCGGATATTCGTTTTTCCCCGTTTTTTTTTCAAATTGCATTTATCGAAATCTCCAATATCAACGTAAGAGCTTGTTCGGGGGGTGCTAACACTTAACCATAAACGTTGTTGTTTACTTTCTCCGTCTTTATGTGTAGATATTACTTTTTTCCGTTAATCTCCGTCACGTTGTTTCCATAGCAACAACAACTTCCTGTCAACAGCGCTACCTCTCCTTCAAAATAAAAGCATGTCCATAAATAGGAAGCCAAGCCAAATTACACTTAAGACATATACAACTGCAACGAAAGCAACAAACACAATGCAATATGCTTTTCAATTTCAAAGAACACAAATTGGGTTGATATCTATAAAACAACAATACTGTAGAATAACAAAATGAATGCTGTGAAAACACCAAAATACACATGTTGAAGCGGTTCGCTGCTGATTACTGCTTTATTCTCTCTCCTTCTGATGGACCTCCTTGAAAGGTGAATCACAATCCCTCCATGCATTTTCCAATGTTCTCCGGTGAGCATCGACTCTGGAATCTTAAGATCTGCAGCCCGGCTCACGGAAAGACTTCAGAGGCGGTTAAGGCACTGCCAAGGCCATCTGTGTGCTCTAAGGGTGTGAAATGAAGACGGAGAGTGTGTCATACCGCCATGAGAGGTCATTACCGGCTCGTCAAAGGCAGAAGATTATGTCAATTGTACAGGTCAAAGTCTCTCGGGTCACTACATTCTTCATCCTCTCGGCCCCGGTGACACCTAAACACTCGGTAATGAATCCAGAAGTGTCTGGAGTTCAAATATGCATCATGAGGAGCAGCAGCTGAACGGGTGTCACCGGAGATGATGAGAAGCAGCCAGATGGCAGCAGGATGTTTGTCCTGGAGTCACTGCAACGTCTCTCTCTCTCTCTCTGCTGGCAGATTGTCACTTTATGTGTTTATATGCGGAGTCATGACTGGAGGTTGTTCACCGTTTTCATTTGACTGGACTGATCTAAGAGGTCTGCCCTGCTCTTTTTCTCTGTAGCAAGGCACTGAACTCGCAGCTTATAGTATTACTTGTGAATAAAACAAGAACAGATTTAACAACGAGGAAGCATGTACAGTTTTAGAAACTATACAAGAATTGAAACTATAAAAAAGCCCTTTGTTCGGTTGAAGGGTTAAAAAGGTGTAAAAATCACTTAAGAACTTGTTTCTCCTCTGAGATTCTAAATCAATCATAACATCCAGAAGTCAACTAAAACAATTAGTTAAGTAAGATATTTCTACTGAAGGAAAGCAATCTTACAAACAAGGTCAAATGTGTATCAATCACCGTATTTGATAGAAAGTCGTAGCAGTATATTGTGTACAACATGTTCCTTTAGAAATACAATTTGAGAACTACTCGTGAATAATGGAAATTGAATCGTGTCTCAAAATACTCACATCCCAAACAGAGTGGGGGCGTCGTGTTTAAGGTGAGATAATGAAACACGCTCAGTTTGAGTAACACATGAATGGTTAATGGCATTTAAATGTTAATCACATGCCAACACAGTGCACTCAGTGAAACCACAGAAGGACTAGAGTTGGTCTGAGCTCCACGTCCTCTCGGCGGAGCGACTCTGATGTTATGCAGGCACACAGGCAGAGAATGCATTATTTGAGGTGCAATCTAATTTCCATTAAGTCCTTTCCCCGCGCTATGATTAAAAAGGAGTTGCTCATAAATATGTGTTGTGTCTTCATGCAAAGTGGTCTTTTATGAAGACACAAACAAAGCGGCGTCTAGAATCACATTAACCTCTTTCATATAGACATACAAAATACCCCTTTACTCTATTGACAACGCTTTATTGGGTGCACATGTTGTGCCACATTAAAAATGAATGGCTGAAGCCCTGGATGCAATTCACTCATTGATGGGTGTATTCTTCTTCTTTCTGCCTTAGTGTTATAATTCAACTCCCATTAGATATCCAAACAGAAAACATGACAAATACCTCATTCACACCAACGCAACTCCGGTTCAAGCTCCGTGCTTGAGCTTTTCAGGTTCAGAACCGGTTCTTCGGTTTAGCTCCGGCTCTTTTCACACCGCCCAGAGTCCGACTGGTGCTGCGTCATTGCATCATCGTTTGCGTCATGACGTAACCGTTTGCGTGCCTGCTTCATAAAGCCAAACCGCGCGGAAACCCCTCACAGCTGACACCCACAGCAACAACAATGGCCGATTGTGCTCCAGCTTCCTCCGTACCTCTTTGGAAGACCAGATTCCCAGTAGGTAGCCGGTCTCTTCAGTGGACCACTGCTGCTTGTTAAGTTTCTCCATCGTTGTGTACAAACTGGATAAAACGCCGGCTTTTTGTTGTTGTTCAGGAGTTGATCCCGCCCCTTCCTCCGCACCCGCCTCCGCCTCGACGTAAGCGTGACGTATGTGGTGCTTTCGCTCTGGCCGGAAACATTTTTGGTGCTTGAAACGAACCGGATTCCGTAGCTAAGAGGCTGCTCCGCTGCGGTGTGAACAGGAAAACCCGATGCTTTTCAAGCTCCAGCTCCGAACCAGCCCTGAAGCACCGTTGGTGTGAATGAGGTACAAGACATGGAGATTTCACGAGTTCATCTTTTTAAACGCAATCATAAATGTTGTATTTTAACTATTTTACGAGAACTATAATAACATTAGGAGCTCTTCCTTGTTGAAAGCGCTTGATGTATGTAAACACAGAATTAACGCACACAACGAGTCAAAACAGAACGCTCCGAATCACAGAGGCAGCCATCTTGCGTTATAGTGTTATAATTAAAGTCCCAGTAGATATCCAAACAGAAAACATGACCAAGACATGGAGATTTCATGAGTTCATCTTTTTAAATTGGATCATAAATATTGTATTATTAAGTATTTTGAGCCCAGCCTCACAAAAAAACGTGAAATGACGACGTGGCAAGACGTAGTATATTCACAAATAACCCTCTCAAGACGAGATCGCAAACTTTCCCAGTGAGAAAAAAAACATGGCGGACACCCGATTTATTTTTAGTGGAAAATCCAAAATTGTAGGATAGTTTGGGCGTTAAAATGTTTTTTGATTACGTTTCTAGTGAGACGTTTTTATTGTACTTTTAAAATCTACGTCCAGTGGGATCTATAGTTCGATAGACATTACGAAGATTATTTGAGCTCCATGTATTTTGTTTACAAAATATAGTATCCATGTCACGTCTTGAGAGGGTTATTTGTGAATATACTACCTTCTGCCCTGTGGACCAACCGTAGCTATTACACGTTTTTTGTGAGACTGGGTTGGTCTTTCCATCAAATGTACACTGACTGTTAGAACAGTAGGAGAAGACATAGCTGCATCATTATACATTGGATCAATTTAATCTATATAGTAGGCAATAATAAAATTGTATTTTCCCTTTCTTCGTCTGGATAATGAACATAGAAACTGTTTTGCTTACAATGGATTCATATTCCTTAAATTCTCTGCTTGCAAAAGAGACCAACAATATGCCTCCTGGTAAAGGAGCTACTTCTGATTCATTACAGACTTTATTTTATGTGTGTTTTTCCTAAAGCCCCTGTCACACTGTCCCAAAATTGACACCCGATGGACACACGATTAAGGAAATGTTCAAATTCGGCTCTGATCGTAACAACACCGGGCCATTCGTGAGGGCATCTTAAGCCATCGTATGACCGCCGGTGGAGTTTCTCAGGCTCCGGCAGCAACTTCGGGAGCGGTGGCAACATCTTTGGCATGTCAAAGATGGCTTAAGATGCCCTCACGAATGTCCCGATGTTGTTACGATCAGAGCCAAATTTGAACATTTCCTTTATCGTGTGTCCATCTGGTTGTTTTATTGCACAACAAAATCATGTAAACATATTATGTAAATAACCCAATTTGTGTTCTGTGAAACTAAAAAGGATATCATATATTATTTTGAAGGCGAGGAAGTTGTTGTTGCTATGGAAACAACATGACGGAGAAAACTTAATATCTTCTACATATAAAGATGGAGAGAGTAAAGAACAAAGTCTGAAAATATCAGTACAATATCAAAGTACTTTAACATAATTGTTTGTGTTACTTTCGTTGCAGTTGTGTGTCTTAAATGTAATGTAAATGTTGCCTTCGTGTGTGGTTCGGGGCCATCTTCGTGCGAAATTCACAATTCCATATTCGTGTGTCCATCGGGTGTCAATTTCGGGACAGTGTGACAGGGGCTTTAGGCTAGGCAGTGTAGGAGGTCATCAAATAACTACACAGCTTCTGTAACTTCTGGGCACCAGAGTTCACATCGTTTGCAGTTTTCAAATGTAACGTTGTTAGAGTGAATAATCCGGGCTGCAGAAGGCTTCATGCGATCTCCACCCGTCCTCTGGCACGTCTCCACCTGACGTCAATGCATCGTGATTCAAGAGTTATCTCTGCTCATTGAAATCATGCAAACTAAAAACCCTCTCGTGTCGCAGGTTTGAACTTGCAGTGCTTTATATTGTGTAGAAGTGAAACCTTGACCTCTCTGAGCGTTTCCCGCCATGTGTCGTGCTCAGCAGTCATTCTTTAATACAGAAAGATTCCCCGAGGAGTCTCCGCCTATCTGCCGTTTACATTGCTTTGAAAAGAGGAGCTGCGTCTGTGCCTCGTAGCTGTAACGTTATGATACTGCTTCTTTGCACTGTGTGTATTTGTTTGTCTGCGCTTCATGGCAGCTAACTGGCAGGGAGATAAACTCCATGTGGCCCAGGGGAGCGTGGTGATGATGAGCTAAACACACAGGCTAAGAGGCTAGCGCTAACGCAGCATGTTCTGTATGTATGGTGGGGAAGGATGGAGGGAACAAGGGATACATGGAGGTAGGGAAGGATGGAGGGAACAAGGGATGAATGGAGGTAGCAGGAGGAGGAGTTAGGAAAGGATGGAGGGAACAAGGGATGAATGGAGGTAGCATAGGAGGAAGAGGTAGGGAAGGATGGAGGGAATAAGGGATGCATGGAGGTAGGGAAGGATGGAGGGAATAAGAGATACATGGAGGTACCGAGGAGGAGGTAGGGAAGGATGGAGGGAATAAGGGATACATGGAGGTAGCGAGGAGGAGGAAGCGAGGTAGGGAAGGATGGAGGGAATAAGGGATGAATGGAGGTAGCATAGGAGGAGGAGGTAGGGAAGGATGGATGGAATAAGGGATGCATGGAGGTAGGGAAGGATGGAGGGAATAAGGGATGCATGGAGGTAGGGAAGGATGGAGGGAATAAGGGATGCATGGAGGTAAGGAAGGATGGAGGGAATAAGGGATACATGGAGGTAGCGAGGAGGAGGTAGGGAAGGATGGAGGGAACAAGGGATGCATGGAGGTAGCATAGGAGGAGGAGGTGTTCTGGCTCTGCTGTGTTTTAGCCAATGGGTGACCTGGATACTGTGCTGTCACTCCTGCTGGGATTTACTTTTC